>NC_034198.2:41089385-41104385 GCF_002021735.2 Oncorhynchus kisutch | reverse complement strand
CTATATGAGCTACTGTACTATATGAACTAGTGTACTATATGAACTACTGTACTATATTAACTACTGTACTATATTAACTACTGTACTATATTAACTAGTGTACTATATGAGCTACTGTACTATATTAACTAGTGTACTATATGAGCTACTGTACTATATGAACTAGTGTACTATATGAACTACTGTACTATATTAACTACTGTACTATATTAACTACTGTACTATATTAACTAGTGTACTATATGAACTACTGTACTATATTAACTACTGTACTATATTAACTACTGTACTATATTAACTAGTGTACTATATGAGCTACTGTACTATATTAACTAGTGTACTATATGAGCTACTGTACTATATTAACTAGTGTACTATATGAACTAGTGTACTATATGAGCTACTGTACTATATGAGCTACTGTACTATATGAACTAGTGTACTATATGAGCTACTGTACTATATGAGCTACCGTACTATATTAACTAGTGTACTATATTAACTAGTGTACTATATTAACTAGTGTACTATATGAACTACTGTACTATATGAGCTACTGTACTACATGACCTACTGTACGATATGAACTACTGTGCTACATGAACTACTGTACGATATGAGCTACTGTACTACATGAACTACTGTACGATATGAGCTACTGTACTATATTAACTAGTGTACTATATGAACTAGTGTACTATATGAGCTACTGTACTATATGAGCTACTGTACTACATGACCTACTGTACTATATTAACTAGTGTACTATATGAACTAGTGTACTATATGAGCTACTGTACTATATGAGCTACTGTACTACATGACCTACTGTACTATATGAGCTACTGTACTATATGAGTACCACATGAACTTCTGTACTACATGACCTACTGTACGATATGAACTACTGTACTACATGAACTACTGTAGGATATGAGCTACTGTACTACATGACCTACTGTACGATATGAACTACTGTACTACATGAACACTGTACTATATGTGCTACTGTACTACATGACCTACTGTACGATATGAACTACTGTACTACATGAACTACTGTACTATATGAACTACTGTACTACATGAGTACCACATGAACTAGTGTACTATATGACCTACCGTACTACATGAGCTACTGTACTATATGAGCTACTGTACTATGTGAGCTACTGTACTACATGACCTACTGTACTACATGAGTACCACATGAACTAGTGTACTATATGAGCTACTGTACTATATGAGCTACTGTACTATATGAGCTACTGTACTATATGAACTACTGTACTATATGAGCTACTGTACTATATGAGCTACTGTACTATATGAACTACTGTACTATATGAGCTACTGTACTATATGAGCTACTGTACTATATGAACTAGTGTACTATATGAACTACTGTACTATATGAACTACTGTACTATATGAACTTGTCACACCATGACCATAGTTTGCTTTGTATATTTCTATGTTTTGGTTGGTCAGGGTGTGATCTGAGTGGGCATTCTATGTTGGATGTCTTGTTTGTCTATTTCTATGTCTGGCCTGATATGGTTCTCAATCAGAGGCAGGTGTTAGTCATTGTCTCTGATTGGGAACCATATTTAGGTAGCCTGGGTTTCACTGTGTGTTGGTGGGTGATTGTTCCTGTCTCTGTGTTTTGCACCAGATAGGGCTGTTTTTTGGTTTTCCACGTTTAATGTTTTTTGTTAGTTTATTCATGTATAGTGTCTTTATAAATTAAAACATGAATAACCACCACGCTGCGTTTTGGTCCTACAATATAAATATGTGTTCAGAGTAAATTAGTGTACTATATGACCTACTGTACTACATGAGCTACTGTAATATATGAGTACTATATGAACTAGTGTACTAAATTTACTAGTGTATTATACGACCTACTGTACTATATGAGCTACTGTACTATATGAGCTACTGTACTATATGAGCTACTGTAATTTATGAGTACCATATGACATACTGTACTATATGACCTACTGTACTATATGAACTACTGTACTATATGAGCTACTGTACTAGATGAACTAGTGTACTATATGAACTACTGTACTATATGAACTACTGTACTCTATGAGCTACTGTACTAGATGAACTAGTGTACTATATGAACTACTGTACTATATGAACTACTGTACTCTATGAGCTACTGTACTATATGAACTACTGTACTATATGAACTACTGTACTCTATGAGCTACTGTACTATATGAGCTACTGTAATTTATGAGTACCATATGACATATACTGTTTTTATTTATTTACTTTTCTGCTCTTCTGCACACCAATATCTCTACCTGTACATGACCATCTGATCTTTTATCACTCCAGTGTTAATCTGCAAAATTGTAATTATTTGCCTACCTCCTCATGCCTTTTGCACACATTGTATATAGACCCCCCCTTCGTTTTCTACTGTGTTATTGACTTGTTAATTGTTTACTCCATGTGTAACTCTTTGTTGTATGCTCACACTGCTATGCTTTATCTTGGCCAGGTCGCAGTTGCAAATGAGAACTTGTTCTCAACTAGCCTACCTGGTTAAATAAAGGTGTTCTCAACTAGCCTACCTGGTTAAATAAAGGTGTTCTCAACTAGCCTACCTGGTTAAATAAAGGTGTTCTCAACTAGCCTACCTGGTTAAATAAAGGTGAAATAAAAAAAATAAAAATAAAATACTGTACTATATGACCTACTGTACTATATGACTACTATATGACCTACTGTACTATATGACTACTATATGACCTACTTTACTACATGAGTACTACATGACGTATTGTACTCTATGACCTACTATATGAACTAGTGTGCTCTATGAACTACTGTACTATATGAACTAGTGTACTATATGAACTACTGTACTAGATGAACTAGTGTACTATATGAACTAGTGTACTATATGAACTAGTGTACTATATGAACTACTGTACTATATGAACTAGTGTACTATATGAACTAGTGTACTATATGAACTAGTGTACTATATGAACTACTGTACTATATGAACTAGTGTAAAATATGAACTACTGTACTATATGAACTACTGTACTATATGAACTAGTGTACTATATGAACTACTGTACTATATGAACTAGTGTACTATATGAACTAGTGTACTATATGAACTACTGTACTATATGAACTAGTGTAAAATATGAACTACTGTACTATATGAACTACTGTACTATATGTGTACTTTATGAACTATTGTACCATATGAGTACTATATGAACTACAGTACTATATAAAATGAACTGCTGTACTATATGAACTACTGTACTATATAAGTACTATATGAACACCCGTACTATATGAGTACTATATGAACTAGGTTTCTATATGAACTCGTGTACTATATGAACTAGTGTACTATATGAACTACTATACTATATGAGTACTATATGAACTAGTGTACAATATGAACTACTATACTATATGAGTACTATATGAACTAGTGTACTATATGAACTAGTGTATTATATGAACTAATGTACTATATGAACTAGTGTATTATATGAAAACTGTACTATATGAACTAGTGTAGTATATGAACTAGTGTATTATATGTACTACACTATACTATATGAGTACTATATGAACTAGTGTACTATATGAACTACTATACTATATGAGTACTATATGAACTAGTGTACTATATGAACTACTATACTATATGAGTACTATATGAACTAGTGTACTATATGAACTAGTGTACTATATGAACTACTATACTATATGAGTACTATATGAACTCATGTACTATATGAACTTGTGTATTATATGAACTACTGTACTATATGAACTAGTGTACTATATGAATTAGTGTACTATATGAACTAGTGTATTATATGAACTAGTGTACTAGATGAACTAGTGTATTATGTGAACTAGTTTACTACATGAACTAGTGTATTATATGAACTACTATACTATATGAGTACTATAGTGTACTATATGAACTACTATACTATATGAGTACTATATGAACTAGTGTTCTATATGAACTAGTGTACTATATGAACTACTATACTATATGAGTACTATAGTGTACTATATGAATTACTATACTATATGAGTACTATATGAGCTAGTGTACTATATGAACTAGTGTATTATATGAACTACTGTACTATATGAACAAGTGTAGTATATGAACTAGTGTACTATATGAACTACTATACTATATGAGTACTATATGAACTAGTGTACAATATGAACTACTATACTATATGAGTACTATATGAACTAGTGTACTATATGAACTAGTGTATTATATGAACTAATGTACTATATGAACTAGTGTATTATATGAAAACTGTACTATATGAACAAGTGTAGTATATGAACTAGTGTACTATATGAACTACTATACTATATGAGTACTATATGAACTAGTGTACAATATTAACTACTATACTATATGAGTACTATATGAACTAGTGTGCTATATGAACTAGTGTATTATATGAACTAATGTACTATATGAACTAGTGTATTATATGAAAACTGTACTATATGAACTAGTGTAGTATATGAACTAGTGTATTATATGAACTACACTATACTATATGAGTACTATATGAACTAGTGTACTATATGAACTAGTGTACTATATGAACTACTGTACTATATGAACTAGTGTACTATATGAACTAGTGTATTATATGAACTACTGTACTATATGAACTTGTGTATTATATGAACTAATGTACTATATGAACTAGTGTAGTATATGAACTAGTGTATTATATGAACTACACTATACTATATGAGTACTATATGAACTAGTGTACTATATGAACTAGTGTACTATATGAACTTGTGTATTATATGAACTACTGTACTATATGAACTAGTGTACTATATGAATTAGTGTACTATATCAACTGGTGTACTATATTAACTGGTGTACTACATTAACTAGTGTACTATATGAACTAGTGTATTATATGAACTACACTATACTATATGAGTACTATATGAACTAGTATACAATATGAACTACTATACTATATGAGTACTATATGAACTAGTGTACTATATGAACTACTATACTATATGAGTACTATATGAACTAGTGTACTATATGAACTAGTGTACTATATGAACTACTATACTATATGAGTACTATATGAACTCATGTACTATATGAACTTGTGTATTATATGAACTACTGTACTATATGAACTAGTGTACTATATGAATTCGTGTACTATATCAACTAGTGTACTATATTAACTGGTGTACTACATTAACTAGTGTACTATATTAACTAGTGTATTATATGAACTAGTGTACTATATGAACTAGTGTACCACATGAACTAGTGTACTATATTAACTAGTGTACTATATGAACTAGTGTACTATATGAACTTGTGTACTATATGAACTAGTGTACGACATGAAGTAGTGTACTATATGAACTAGTGTACTATATGAACTAGTGTACTATATTAACTAGTGTACTATATGACCTAGTGTACTATATGAGTACTATATGAACTAGTGTACTATATGAACTAGTGTACTATATGAACTAGTGTACTAGATGAACTAGTGTACTATATGAACTAGTGTACTATATGAACTAGTGTACTATATGAACTAGTGTACTAGATGAACTAGTGTATTATGTGAACTAGTTTACTATATGAACTAGTGTATTATATGAACTACTATACTATATGAGTACTATAGTGTACTATATGAACTACTATACTATATGAGTACTATATGAACTAGTGTTCTATATGAACTAGTGTACTATATGAACTACTATACTATATGAGTACTATAGTGTACTATATGAATTACTATACTATATGAGTACTATATGAACTAGTGTACTATATGAACTAGTGTACTATATGAACTACTATACTATATGAGTACTATATGAACTAGTGTACTAAATGAACTAGTGTATTATATGAACTAGTGTACTATATGAACTAGTATACTATATGAACTAGTGTACTATATGAGCTAGTGTATTATATGAACTAGTGTACTATATGAACTAGTCTACTATATGAGCTAGTGTACTATATGAACTAGTGTACTATATGAACTAGAGTACCACATGAACTAGTGTACTATATTAACTAGTGTACTATATGAACTAGTGTACTATATGAACTAGTGTTCTATATTAACTAGTGTACTATATGACCTAGTGTACTATATGAGTACTATATGAACTAGTGTACTATATGAACTAGTGTACTATATGAACTAGTGTACTAGATGAACTAGTGTACTATATGAACTAGTGTACTATATGAACTAGTGTACTATATGACCTAGTGTATTATATGAACTAGTGTACTATATGACCTAGTGTATTATATGAACTAGTGTACTATATGACCTAGTGTACTATATGAACTAGTGTACTATATGAACTAGTGTACTATATGAACTAGTGTACTAGATGAAGTAGTGTACTATATGAACTAGTGTACTCTATGAACTAGTGTACTATATGAACTAGTGTACTATATGACCTAGTGTATTATATGAACTAGTGTACTATATGAACTAGTGTACTAGATGAACTAGTGTACTATATGAACTAGTGTACTATATGAAGTAGTGTACTATATGAACTAGTGTACTAGATGAGTGTCTTGTGAAACCTTGTGCTCTAAGGAGTTGAAATAGTGTGACATCAGCAACACATCTAACCTTTCTTTTCTTCATTCTTCCTTTTCTTTCTCCTCACTAGAAAGAATGTCCAATGAAACAGAAGTGTCCTGAAGTGATCTCATGTGTGTGCGTGCAGGTGTGTGTGTGCGTGTACGTGCGTGCGCGTGCGTGTGCACTCTCGTGCGTGCATGAATCCTGACGTGTCCGTACTGTAGACAGGTTTCCCATCGGGTTCCCAGATGACCCAGACCTTATAACCTGTTTTGTGACCAATTGCCATTTTTCACCTCCTCTATTCCTGTTCGTGTGTGTGTGTGTGTGTGTGTGTGTGTGTTTTTGTGTGTGTGTGTGTTTCTGCATTCACGTGTATCATTTTTCACCTCCTGTTCTCTGACCAGAGTGTGACCTGACCTCTTTGACCACTAATGAGTCAGTGTTTTGTTGTGGGTTCCATCACTTTAACGATCCTAATGGTGAGAGGTGTCTCTGATTGGTCAGCTACTGGCCTGGTCACAGTGAGGTCATATTGTCTCTGACTGGTCAGCTACAGGCCTGGTCACAGTGAGGTCATATTGTCTCTGACTGGCCAGCTACTGGCTCTGACTCAGAGAGAAAGGTATGCGTCAAGTGTCATGTATTGTTTAATGATTTCTTGACCTCTGAGAGACCATCTGACCCTTAAGACCCTTTAGGGAGGGATTAAGTGATGTTCTGAGAGTGGAGCTGGGAGAAGGAAAAGCGAAGTTAGGGAACAGGGTCACGAAGGGTCGCAGGAGGTCACCAGCGTCAGCGATCCTAGCAGGGTGATGAAGAAGCCGCCTTCAATTCTAGTTTATATTTCATTCCAACCTATCTATCTTTGTACCACAGAAAAAGTTCAATCTACAATGAGATCACAAAGGACAGCTCTCTCACAAGACAGTTTTACACAGCACTCTCACATGATAATGACTTTACGTTTTAAAAAAAATAATTTTTTACTAGTTTTGCCATTGGAGGCCTAGTCAATGTAACAACATTAAATCCACTTCAACTTACTTCCGTCTGGTTCTCCTACGTGGTTGGCAGAACATGAGGATGAGTTACTTAATTAAGGTAAACGCCTCATCAATAACTGACTGTTACTGTAGAGAGCGGCTAGGGCAAAAAGGGAAGTTTGGGCTTCCTGTCTAATGAAATGGGGTTCATCTGTATAAATACCCTGGTGAAGAGGTCTATTGAGACTGAAAACATTGGTACAATAAGATCCATTAAATGTTAGGACGCATCAAGATCATCGATGTGTTGGACTTTTCCTTTTAACCTGATCTCATCTGTAGCATGTTGTGGAGACTGGTGTTCTTGAACAGAACTGTGGAATAGTTAGGATAGGTTCTCATTCTGACGAGCAATATAGACCTCCTCCCCCTCGTTCTCGCTACTCAGGTAGGAAACACACTCCTGCTTGTTTCATAGGCATTCATATGCTTGTTTCATAGGCAATTCATATGCTTGTTTCATAGGCAATTCATATGCTTGTTTCATAGGCAATTCATATGCTTGTTTCATAGGCAATTCATATGCTTGTTTCATAGGCAATTCATATGCTTGTTTCATAGGCAATTCATATGCTTGTTTCATAGGCAATTCATATGCTTGTTTCATAGGCAATTCATATGCTTGTTTCATAGGCAATTCATATGCTTGTTTCATAGGCAATTCATATGCTTGTTTCATAGGCAATTCATATGCTTCTTTCATAGGCAATTCATATGCTTGTTTCATAGGCAATTCATATGCTTGTTTCATAGGCAATTCATATGCTTGTTTCATAGGCAATTCATATGCTTGTTTCATAGGCAATTCATATGCTTGTTTCATAGGCAATTCATATGCTTGTTTCATAGGCAATTCATATGCTTCTTTCATAGGCAATTCATATGCTTGTTTCATAGGCAATTCATATGCTTGTTTCATAGGCAATTCATATGCTTGTTTCATAGGCAATTCATATGCTTGTTTCATAGGCAATTCATATGCTTGTTTCATAGGCAATTCATATGCTTGTTTCATAGGCAATTCATATGCTTGTTTCATAGGCAATTCATAGATATTCAAATGCCTATCCTACGCAGTTAATAAGCATTCGTAGGCATTTCGTTCATCAGAGTGAATAAGGAGTTGAGGAAATAGAAGTAGAAAAGCTCTTTGATGTCAAACTCGGGTCTAAAACATACAGTACACTGACAACTGTACACCTTGTCTTATAGACTAAATACGCAAAGGCGGAGGTGTTGCTAACATTTATGATAGCAAATGTCAATTTACGCAAAAAAAAACAACGTTTTCGTCTTTTGAGCTTCTAGTCATGAAATCTATGCAGCCTACTCAATCACTTTTTATAGCTACTGTTTACTGCACTTGTGAAGGTGGTAAATTACCTTTTAATGGCATCAGACCGAGGCTCTGCATCTGTCCTCGTGCTCCTAGACCTTAGTGCTGCTTTTGATACCATCGATCACCACATTCTTTTGGAGAGATTGGAAACCCAAATTGGTCTACTCGGACAAGTTCTGGCCTGGATTAGATCTTATCTGTCGGAAAAATATCAGTTTGTCTCTGTGAATGGTTTGTCCTCTGACAAATCCCCTGTAAATTTCGGTGTTCCTCAAGGTTCCGTTTTAGGACCACTATTGTTTTCACTATATATTTTACCTCTTGGGGATGTCATTCGAAAACATAATGTTAACTTTCACTGCTATGCGGATGACACACAGCTGTTCATTTCAATGAAACATGGTGAAGCCCCAAAATTGCCCTCGCTAGAAGCCTGTTTTTCAGACATAAGGAAGTGGATGGCTGCAAACGTTCTACTTTTAAACTCAGACAAAACAGAGATGCTTGTTCTAGGTCCCAAGAAACAAAGAGATCTTCTGTTGAATCTGACAATTAATCTTAATGGTTGTACAGTCGTCTCAAATAAAACTGTGAAGGACCTCGGCGTTACTCTGGACCCTGATCTCTCTTTTGACGAACATATCAAGACTGTTTCATGGACAGCTTTTTTCCATCTACGTAACATTGCAAAAATCTGAAACTTTCTGTCCAAAAATGATGCAGAAAAACGAATCTATGTTTTTGTTACTTCTAGGTTAGACTACTGCAATGCTCTACTTTCCGGCTACCCGGAAAAAGCACTAAATAAACTTCAGTTAGTGCTAAATATGGCTGCTAGTATCCTGACTAGAACCAAAAAATGTGATCATATTACTCCAATGCTAGCCTCCCTACACTGGCTTCCTGTCAAGGCAAGGGCTGATTTCAAGGTTTTACTGTTAGTTCTAACCTACAAAGCATTACAAGGGCTTGCTCCTACCTATCTCTCTGATTTGGTACGCTACGGTCACAAGACGCAAGCCTCCTAATTGTCCCTAGAATTTCTAAGCAAACAGCTGGAGGCAGAGCTTTCTCCTATACAGCTCCATTTTTATGGAATTGTCTGCCGACACATGTGAGAGACGCAAACTCGGTCTCAACCTTTAAGTCTTTACTGAAGACTCATCTCTTCAGTGGGTCATATGATTGAGTGTAGTCTGGCCCAGGAGTGTGAAGGTGAACGGAAAGGCTCTGGAGCAACGAACCACCCTTGCTGTCTCTGCCTGGCCGGTTCCCCTCTTTCCACTGGGATTCTCTGCCTCTAACCCTATTACAGGGGCTGAGTCACTGGCTTACTGGTGCTCTTTCATGCCGTCCCTGGGAGGGGTGCGTCACTTGAGTGTGTTGGCGTCCCCCCTTGGGTTGTGCCGTGGCGGAGATCTTTGTGGGCTATACTCGGCCCTGTCTCAGGATGGTAAGTTGTTGGTTGAAGATATCCCTCTAGTGGTGTGGGGGCTGTGCTTTGGCAAAGTGGGTGGGGTTATATCCTTCCTGCTTGGCCCTGTCCGGGGGTATCATCGGATGGGGCCATAGTGTCTCCTGACCTCTCCTGTCTCAGTCTCCAGTATTTATGCTGCAGTAGTTTATGTGTCGGGGGGCTAGGGTCAGTTTGTTATATCTGGAGTACTTCTCCTGGCTTATCCGGTGTCCTGTGTGAATTTAAGTATGCTCTCTCTAATTCTCTCTTTCTCTCTTTCTTTCTCTCTCTCGGAGGACCTGAGCCGTAGGACCATGCCTCAGGACTACCTGGCATGATGACTCCTTGCTGTCCCCAGTCCACCTGGCTGTGCTGCTGCTCCAGTTTCAACTGTTCTGCCTGCGGCTATGGAATCCTGACCTGTTCACCAGACATGCTACCTGTCCCAGACCTGCTGTTTTCAACTCTCTAGAGACTGCAGGAGCGGTAGAGGCTATGAAAAGCCAACTGACATTTACTCCTGAGGTGCTGACTTGTTGCACCCTCGACAACTACTGTGATTATTATTATTTGACCCTGCTGGTCATTTCTGAACATTTGAACATCTTGGCCATGTTCTGTTATAATCTCCACCCGGCACAGCCAGAAGAGGACTGGCCACCCCTCATATCCTGGTTCCTCTCTAGGTTTCTTCCTAGGTTTTGGCCTTTCTAGTGAGTTTTTCCTAGCCAACGTGCTTCAACACCTGCATTGCTTGCTGTTTGGGGTTTTTGTCTGGGTTTCTGTACAGCACTTTGAGATATCAGCTGATGTACGAAGGGCTATATAAATACATTTGATTTGATTTGATTTCCAGTTGATCTGATAAAAGTAGTGTAGGGGCCACAGGGTGAGTGTACACTTAAGGTTTGGATCACTTCTGCAGCTTCTAGCGGCTGCCCTAGCTCCAATTAGAGCCTAGAGTGTGTTAAGACTACATGGGTGTGTTAAGTCTAAATGGGTGTGTTAAGACTACATGGGTGTTAAGACTACATGGGTGTGTTAAGACTACATGGGTGTTAAGACTACATGGGTGTATTAAGTCTGCATGGGTGTGTTAAGACTGCATGGGTGTGTTAAGACTGCATGGGTGTTAAGACTACATGGGTGATAAGACTACATGGGTGTTAAGACTACATGGGTGTGTTAAGACTACATGGGTGTGTTAAGACTACATGGGTGTGTTAAGACTACATGGGTGTGTTAAGACTGCATGGGTGTTACGACTGCATGGGTGTTAAGACTACATGGGTGTTAAGACTACATGGGTGATAAGACTACATGGGTGTTAAGACTACATGGGTGTGTTAAGACTGCATGGGTGTTACGACTGCATGGGTGTTAAGACTACATGGGTGTGTTAAGACTGCATGGGTGTTAAGACTACATGGGTGATAAGACTACATGGGTGTTAAGACTACATGGGTGTGTTAAGACTGCATGGGTGTTAAGACTACATGGGTGATAAGACTACATGGGTGTTAAGACTACATGGGTGTTAAGACTACATGGGTGATAAGACTGCATGGGTGTTACGACTGCATGGGTGTTAAGACTACATGGGTGTGTTAAGTCTGCATGGGTGTGTTAAGACTGCATGGGTGTTAAGACTACATGGGTGATAAGACTACATGGGTGTGTTAAGACTGCATGGTTGGGTTTATGAATGCACCTATGGATGACTATGTAGATGTGTCTGTACATATATTTTAGTTTATGAGTACATATATTTTAGTTTATGAGTGTTTCATATCCACTCAGTGGCCAGTTTATAGTTTTTTTTTGGACCCTCCTTTGCCTCCAGAACAGCCTGAATTAGTCGGGGCATGTAAACGTTGCTCAGTTGGTATCAAATGAACTACCGTGTGCCAGGCAAACATCCCCCACATTATTACACCACCGACACATGCCTGTACCGTTGAAACCAGGACCCATGCTGCTAACGCCTAATCCTGACTGCCATCGGCATGACGCAACAGGAACCCAGGTTTTTTTTCGGACCAGGCAATGTCTTTCCACTCCTCAGTTGTCTGGTGTTGGTGGTGGCGTTCCTACTGGAGCCACTTCTTCTTCTTGTTTTTAGCTGATATTCTACTATTCAATGGAACAGTGACTGAATGCCCCGATGCCTGTCTGCCTGCTTAATATAGCAAGTCACGTCCACCTCACTCACTGTCTCTAGGAGCGAACCATTTTCGTGAAACTGGGAACTGAGTGTATATCCGTATTTGTGAGGAGGCCTTTGACTGAATGGCCAGCAGCCCTGTGGTTAATGTAAATTCTGTCTCTATTCATCTCCAGTCAACCCTGTGGTGTGTAGTGACTGAAGCTACCCTACCTCTGTACGGTGGCTCAGCCTTGTGGTGTGTAGTGACTGAAGCTACCCTACCTCTGTACGATGGCTCAGCCCTGTGGTGTGTAGTGACTGAAGCTACCCTACCTCTGTACGGTGGCTCAGCCCTGTGGTGTGTAGTGACTGAAGCTACCCTACCTCTGTACGGTGGCTCAGCCTTGTGGTGTGTAGTGACTGAAGCTACCCTACCTCTGTACGGTGGCTCAGCCCTGTGGTGTGTAGTGACTGAAGCTACCCTACCTCTGTACGGTGGCTCAGCCCTGTGGTGTGTAGTGACTGAAGCTACCCTACCTCTGTACGGTGGCTCAGCCCTGTGGTGTGTAGTGACTGAAGCTACCCTACCTCTGTACGGTGGCTCAGCCCTGTGGTGTGTAGTGACTGAAGCTACCCTACCTCTGTACGGTGGCTCAGCCTTGTGGTGTGTAGTGACTGAAGCTACCCTACCTCTGTACGGTGGCTCAGCCCTGTGGTGTGTAGTGACTGAAGCTACCCTACCTCTGTACGGTGGCTCAGCCCTGTTTAGTGTAGTGACTGAAGCTACCCTACCTCTGTACGGTGGCTCAGCCCTGTGGTGTGTACTGACTGAAGCTACCCTACCTCTGTACGGTGGCTCAGCCCTGTGGTGTGTAGTGACTGAAGCTACCCTACCTCTGTACGGTGGCTCAGCCCTGTGGTGTGTAGTGACTGAAGCTACCCTACCTCTGTACGGTGGCTCAGCCCTGTGGTGTGTAGTGACTGAATCTACCCTACCTCTGTACGGTGGCTCAGCCCTGTGGTGTGTAGTGACTGAAGCTACCCTACCTCTGTACGGTGGCTCAGCCCTGTGGTGTGTAGTGACTGAAGCTACCCTACCTCTGTACGGTGGCTCAGCCCTGTGGTGTGTAGTGACTGAAGCTACCCTACCTCTGTACGGTGGTTCAGCCCTGTGGTGTGTAGTGACTGAAGCTACCCTACCTCTGTACGGTGGCTCAGCCCTGTGGTGTGTAGTGCCTGAAGCTACCCTACCTCTGTACGGTGGCTCAGCCCTGTGGTGTGTAGTGACTGAGGCTACCCTACCTCTGTACGGTGGCTCAGCCCTGTGGTGTGTAGTGACTGAAGCTACCCTACCTCCGTACGGTGGCTCAGCCCTGTTTAGTGTAGTGACTGAAGCTACCCTACCTCTGTACGGTGGCTCAGCCCTGTGGTGTGTAGTGATTGAAGCTTACCCTACCTCTGTACGGTGGCTCAGCCCTGTGGTGTGTAGTGACTGAAGCTTACCCTACCTCTGTACGGTGGCTCAGCCCTGTGGTGTGTAGTGACTGAAGCTACCCTACCTCTGTGCAGTGGCTCAGCCCTGTGGTGTGTAGTGACTGAAGCTACCCTACCTCTGTACGGTGGCTCAGCCCTGTGGTGTGTAGTGACTGATGCTACACTACCTCCGTACGGTGGCTCAGCCCTGTTTAGTGTAGTGACTGAAGCTACCCTACCTCTGTACGGTGGCTCAGCCCTGTGGTGTGTAGTGACTGATGCTACGCTACCTCCGTACGGTGGCTCAGCCCTGTTTAGTGTAGTGACTGAAGCTACCCTACCTCTGTACGGTGGCTCAGCCCTGTGGTGTGTAGTGATTGAAGCTTACCCTACCTCTGTACGGTGGCTCAGCCCTGTGGTGTGTAGTGACTGAAGCTTACCCTACCTCTGTACGGTGGCTCAGCCCTGTAATGTGTAGTGACTGAAGCTACCCTACCTCTGTACGGTGGCTCAGCCCTGTGGTGTGTAGTGACTGAAGCTACCCTACCTCTGTACGGTGGCTCAGCCCTGTGGTGTGTAGTGACTGAAGCTACCCTACCGCTGTACGGTGGCTCAGCCTTGTGGTGTGTAGTGACTGAAGCTACCCTACCTCTGTACGGTGGCTCAGCCCTGTGGTGTGTAGTGACTGAAGCTACCCTACCTCTGTACGGTGGCTCAGCCCTGTGGTGTGTAGTGACTGAAGCTACCCTACCTCTGTACGGTGGTCCCAAGCGTGATCACACAGTCGTCCGAAACAGCTGGTGCTCATCCGCTTGAGGCTGGGTTTGGTTGTATGTGTGGAGAAGCCACAGTGTGTGATTTATATCCAA
>NC_034198.2:41059385-41084385 GCF_002021735.2 Oncorhynchus kisutch | reverse complement strand
CAGGAGCTGCGTGAGGTTATCCAGGTCTTCGAACACTCCGTGAGGCAGACTGCTCAGGTTGTTGCCTGATAGATCCAACCGATACAGCTGCCTGAGGAAAGCAAAAGCTCCGGCCGGTACCCGGTTGATGTGGTTGTCTTGGAGCTGCAGTTTCTCCAAACTGGTTCCTGGTAAGTTAGCCGGCGGCGACGTAAGGGTGTTTCTCACCAGGGAGAGCTCGGTGAGATTAATCAGGTTGATGAAGGCCATTTCGCCGATGCCGCGGTTGTTGAGCAGGTTCCCGTCCAGGACGAGTCTCTTCAGGTTGATCAGGTCCTGCAGGGATGCCTCTGATATTGACGAGATGCGGTTGTCGTCGAAGCGCAGCTCCTCGATGGTCTGCGGAAGGCCGGACGGGATGGTGCTCAGATGGTTCCTGGAGAGAAAGAGTAGTCTCAGGTGATTGCTGTCCCTGAACGCTCCTTCCTCGATGCTCACCGCCGAGACGGAGTTATCATCCAGGTGTAGCTCCTCGATCAGCGGGATCTGACCCAGCGACGCATGCGTAATCATGCGGATATTATTCTCCTGTAGATGCAGCTCTTTGACCCCGATCGGCAGGTTTTGGGGGAACTCGTCCAGATTATTGCAGTACAGATAGATCTTCTCGACGTTGCTTAGCCTCTTCAGATCGGTGGGGATGCCGGCGCTCTTGATCCTGTTGTTTTGGAGGAAGAGAATAGTAGCATCTAGCGGAATGCCGGTAGGGATAGAGGTGAGGCCTCGATCATTACAGTAGATGAAGGTCCCATCACACCGGCAGGCCGAGGGGCAGGAGGCGGAGGTCACCAGAGGGTTAGCCAGACCCAGAAGTAGGCCTACCCTAGTCAAGAAGAGCAGGAAGTTCTTGCATTGGGCGGCCATCTTGTTTTGAGGTTGTGGTGTCTTCTCCCTAGGAAGGAGACAGAAAGGGTAAAGTTAATGCACAAGGCTTTTACAGGGAAGCCAAACCCCTGGTTTCTAATAAATGCTGTTTGTTTGAATTGTCATCAAGCCTGTTCTACACTAATCTGCAATATTAGATATGACATGTAGGCCTTATGCTGACTTAAATTTATATAAATCGTTACTTTTACAATTCACAGAAAATCTATTTGAGCATCTTGCAAGGCTAAAACTGCATTGAGTGCTAATGGCTGTTTTCAGGGAACATATAAAGTACATTTCCCTCAGACTTTAGAGACTTCATACATTTACAATGTATTTCCCTTTCCCTCATTTCCTGTTTGGAGAAAACCATTCGACATGTGGGTTCCTGCTACTGAATTGAATCCCTGTGCTTTGGCTCTTTGGCTTTAGCTTGTGAAACGTAATAGCTTGGCCTTAGTTGTTTTACATGTTTCTGGATCTTTCTGAAGGCTGCCTTTCATCACTGCTAGACTGTGTGTGTATGTGAACAAAGCCAGGCCTTGTGATGAACTGTTGTGAAATCCTCTCTCTCTATTTTTCTCTCTTGCTCTCTCTTGCTCTCTCTCTCTCTCTTTCTCTCTTTCTCTCTCTAATTTGCAGACTCATTACCATATGTGGAACAGGGTGAACCAAACTGAGCTTCACTCAGTCAGTCATCCCTTCACCAACCTACATGGCTGATCTGTTCAGTGCTTGGCTGTGACTGGTAGCCAGAGCTGTGACTGGTAGTCAGAGCTGTGACTGGTAGCCAGAGTTGTGACTGGTAGTCAGAGCTGTGACTGGTAGCCAGAGCTGTGACTGATAGTCAGGCTGTGACTGGTAGTCAGAGCTGTGACTGGTAGCCAGAGCTGTGACTGATAGTCAGGCTGTGACTGGTAGTCAGAGCTGTGACTGGTAGCCAGAGCTGTGACTGATAGTCAGGCTGTGACTGGTAGTCAGAGCTGTGACTGGTAGTCAGAGCTGTGACTGGTAGCCAGAGCTGTGACTGGTAGTCAGGCTGTGACTGGTAGTCAGAGCTGTGACTGGTAGCTGGAGTTGTGACTGGTAGTCAGAGCTGTGACTGGTAGCCAGAGCTGTGACTGGTAGTCAGAGCTGTGACTGGTAGCCAGAGCTGTGACTGGTAGCCGGAGTTGTGACTGGTAGTCAGAGCTGTGACTGGTAGCCAGAGCTGTGACTGGTAGTCAGGCTGTGACTGGTAGTCAGAGTTGTGACTGGTAGTCAGAGCTGTGACTGGTAGCCAGAGCTGTGACTGGTAGCCAGAGTTGTGACTGGTAGCCAGAGCTGTGACTGGTAGTCAGAGCTGTGACTGGTAGTCAGAGCTGTGACTGGTAGTCAGAGCTGTGACTGGTAGCCAGAGTTGTGACTGGTAGTCAGAGCTGTGACTGGTAGTCAGAGCTGTGACTGGTAGTCAGACTTGACATCAATTAAAAATAATGTCCTGACCACTCCTCACGTCTCATTAGAAAACGCACACACGCACGCACACACACACACACACACACACACACACACACACACACACACACACACACACACACACACACACACACACACACACACACACACACACACACACACACACACACACACACACACACATAATTATACCTATTATTAGAAACCTGGGTTTGGTCAGCGAGGTGTAAAGCCACCATCCAATCATACTGTGGCTGCCATACCTGATTTTAAAAAATCGCTATCCAGCCACCGAAGAATCCTTTCCCAATCCAGCAGATCCAATCGAGATTGACGTTGAAATCTTTCCTATTAAGTCCTTTTCAGAAAGCTTAAGTTTATTTGCGTATTAAGAGAGAGAGAGAGAGAGAGAGAGAGAGAGAGAGAGAGGGAAGGTGTTTGGTTATACCCTTGGTTATATTGTGACCCGGATCAGTGTGTTTGAACTTAAACTGATCCTTGTTTTTTTGAGCTGACCCTCCTCTTGTTTTGTCAGCTGCTCAAGCCATCAAAGGCTTTGCCATGACTGTCAGTGGTGGAAAAAGCATCTCCACTCAAACTCAGACAAAGCTGCAGGCTTTTCCTCTCAAAAGCAAGCCTGAGTGTTTGTGTTTTTTTGTTGTTGTTCTGTTGTAGTCGTAGTAGTTGTAGAGTCTTTGTATCGTTTAACTTAGATCTCTTTGTGTCACATAGAGGCCCCGTCCTCTTAGGAAAGATCCTCCGGCAGTTACAGGCTCTCCTCAGGGTCTGTGGTCAAGCTGATCAGTCATGATGAAAAGAAGGTCCAAAAGATGGACTGAGCCATGCCAACACCAATCCTGATAGTACAGGCTCACTCCAGGCCTGTATCACTCATGTACTCCAGCCCTGCAGGAAACCCAGAATCACGTTCTCCCACCGTGAGCCTGTGCCGTACATTAATCCAAAGTACTTTGGTAACAGAATGGTACGTCCCTTCAGCTATTCCTCAGGAGACCAACGGACGACGGGACAACAGACGGATCCTCGGCTGGCGCAGGTCCCGTACGGTCAGACCCCTGCTCGCTGGATCACGTTGTGGCCTCCTTTAATTCCTGTACCCACAAAGAGACAGAAATCGGCATTATTTAAAATCCAATTAGCAGTCACTGTAACATCTGACTCATTCAAACAGTGTCTGTAAGTATGAGGAATGAAGGGAAATCACTTTCGGGCACCCTATTTCCTATATAGTGTCCAGGTCCCATAGGGATCTAGGTAGGGAATAAGGTGCCATTTGGGACATCTCCTTGGAGGTTAATAGATGTCATATGGCTTGCTGGCTGATGTTATGCAAAGAGACACACAGCATGGTGCCATTCAGTCTACCTCTGTCTGTTGATTTCCCCTCCCTTCTTCCTCTCTCATCAAACAATGCATCTTTAAGATGGATATTTATAGAGGAAAATGCAATAGGGAAATTCAGAGTCAATGAAAGGCGGATTCAGAAATCTCTATCAAGGGAACATGTTGTGTATATGCTATTTATTCTATTTGTAGTCTCTGTTTGGGATACATTTTAAGAAATCTGATAGCTGTGAGCACAAATTAGCAACAGCACACACGCTCCGGATCTACCGTTCCGGGTCTACCGCTGTCTACCGCTCTGGGTCTACCACTGTCTACCACTGTCTACCGCTGTCTACCGCTCTGGGTCTACCGCTGTCTACCACTGTCTACCGCTGTCTACCGCTGTCTACCGCTCTGGGTCTACCGCTGTCTACCACTGTCTACCACTGTCTACCGCTGTCTACCGGTCCTAGTCTACCGGTCCTAGTCTACCGCTGTCTACTGCTCTGGGTCTACCGCTGTCTACCACTGTCTACCGCTGTCTACCACTGTCTACCGCTGTCTACCGCTGTCTACCACTGTCTACCGCTGTCTACCACTGTCTACCGCTGTCTACCACTGTCTACCGCTCTGGTTCTACCACTGTCTACCGCTGTCTACCGCTGTCTACCACTGTCTACCGCTGTCTACCGCTCTGGGTCTACCACTGTCTACCACTGTCTACCGCTGTCTACCGCTGTCTACCGCTGTCTACCACTGTCTACCGCTCTGGGTCTACCACTGTCTACCGCTGTCTACCGCTGTCTACCGCTGTCTACCGCTCCGCTGTCTACCGCTGTCTACCACTGTCTACCACTGTCTACCACTGTCTACCGCTGTCTACCGCTCCGCTGTCTACCGCTGTCTACCGCTGTCTACCACTGTCTACCGCTCCGCTGTCTACCGCTGTCTACCGCTGTCTACCACTGTCTACCGCTGTCTACCGCTGTCTACCGCTGTCTACCGCTCCGCTGTCTACCGCTGTCTACCGCTCCGCTGTCTACCGCTGTCTACCGCTCCGCTGTCTACTGCTGTCTACCGCTCCGCTGTCTACCGCTGTCTACCGCTCCGCTGTCTACCGCTGTCTACCGCTGTCTACCACTGTCTACCGCTGTCTACCGCTGTCTACTGCTGTCTACTGCTGTCTAACGCACCGGGTCTACCGCTGTCTACCGCTGTCTACTGCTGTCTACCACTGTCTAACGCACCGGGTCTAACGCTCTGCATGTGTTTTAATATAACGGGATTTGAGACTGAAACAGAGACCCTGATGCCTTATGGGAGTTGATACTGAGACAGAGACCCTGTTGCCTTATGGGAGTTGATACTGAGACAGAGACCATGATGCCTTATGGGAGTTGATACTGAGACAGAGACCCTGATGCCTTATGGGAGTTGATACTGAGACAGAGACCATGATGCCTTATGGGAGTTGATACTGAGACAGAGACCATGATGCCTTATGGGAGTTGATACTGAGATAGAGACCATGATGCCTTATGGGAGTTGATACTGAGACAGAGACCATGATGCCTAATGGGAGTTGATACTGAGACAGAGACCATGATGCCTTATGGGAGTTGATACTGAGACAGAGACCATGATGCCTTATGGGAGTTGATACTGAGACAGAGACCATGATGCCTTATGGGAGTTGATACTGAGACCGAGACCCTAATGCCTTATTAAGTGTCTCTATATCAGTGGGATTTATTTAGCTTGCCCAAATTAGCCTGCTTCTCTCTGATAGTGGACATTGTTGGTAAGACCCAGATTAGCCTGCTTCTCTCTGATAGTGGACATTGTTGGTAAGACCCAGATTAACCTGCTTCTCTCTGATAGTGGGCATCGTTGGTAAGACCCAAAATAACCACCGAGATGAACCTCTGTATTCACTGTTGATTTTTATGAAAACCTTTTTTCTTACCTCCAACAGTTTTGTGCAACCAGGACTGTGTGTGTTGCCCTTTCCTCCCCCCAAAACCAAATAACCAACCCCCCCCCACCCACCCACCCACCCAACCACCTCCGTTCACCTCAGCAATCCATCCACCCCCTTCCGCCCCTCTTTTCTATGGTGATTGTAGAAAAGAATGTCTTTGCATTTGAAAAGTGACAGTGCTCTAGACCCCTGAAGCAAAGCAAGTGGGTGGGACCCCTCCTGCTCCTTTCTGTTCTCTCCTGTCCTCTCCTGCCTTGCTCAGTTCACTAGATCCCCTCCCGCTCTCTCATGTTCTCTCCTGCTCTCTCCTATTCTCTCCTGTTCCCTCCTGCTCTCTCCTGTCCTCTCCTGCCTGGCTCAGTTCACTAGTTCCCCTCCCGCTCTCTCCTGTCCTCTCCTGCCTTGCTCAGTTCACTAGTTCCCCTCCCGCTCTCTCCTGTCCTCTCCTGCCTTGCTCAGTTCACTAGTTCCCCTCCCGCTCTCTCATGTTCTCTCCTGCTCTCTCCTATTCTCTCCTGTCCTCTCCTGCCTTGCTCAGTTCACTAGATCCCCTCCTGCTCTCTCATGTTCTCTCCTGCTCTCTCCTGTTCCCTCCTGCTCTCTCCTGCTCTCTCCTGCTCTCTCCTGTTCTCTCCTGTTCTCTCCTGCTCTCTCCTGCTCTCTCCTGTTCTCTCTACTCTCCCTGTTCTCTCTCTCTCTGCTCTCTCTGCTCTCTCTGCTCTCCCTGTTCTCTCTCTCTCTCTGTTCTCTCTGCTCTCTCTACTCTCTCTACTCTCTCTACTCTCTCTTCTCTCTCTTCTCTCTCTACCCTCTCTGCTCTCTCTGCTCTCTCTGCTCTCTCTACTCTATCTACTCTCTCTGCTCTCTCTACTCTCTCTACTCTCTCTACTCTCTCTACTCTCTCTACTCTCTCTACTCTCTCTGTTCTCTCTGCTCTCTCTGCTCACTCTTCTCTCTCTACTCTCTCTTCTCTCTCTACTCTCTCTACTCTCTCTACTCTCTCTGTTCTCTCTACTATCTCTGCTCTCTCTGCTCTGTTCTCATAAAATAGAAGGGGTCCTTTCTAGACAGAATATATGACCACGCAACTGAGCTAGCAACACGCCACTGAGCTATGACCACGGCAACATGCCACTTAGCTGTGACCACGGAAACAGGCCACTGAGCGAGACCCCTAAGGCAGCTCTTGAACTAAAAGGCACCCCCTCATTTCACGGTGATCAGAAAGCTAATTTGAAATAGTCATGAATACAACAGGGCTACTGGAGTAGCACGCCCACACACACACACACACACACACACACACACACACACACACACACACACACACACACACACACATACACTACTACACACACACACATACTACTATGAATGCATCTCCTATTAAACCACTGGAGTTAAAAATAGATATTCCTCTGCCAAGCTTAATGTTATGTTTCCCCTGACAACACAATGGCATTGTGTCTTTACGTGTAATTCTGTCTCTGCTCTGCTATAGTGTGTGTGTGTGTGTGTGTGTGTGTGTGTGTGTGTGTGTGTGTGTGTGTGTGTGTGTGTGTGTGTGTGTGTGTGTGTGTGTGCGTGCGTGCGTGCGTGCGTGCGTGCGTGCGTGTGTGTGTGCGTGTGTGCGTGTGAGTCTAGTTTCCATGCTAGTGTGCTTCAGTAGAACACAGAAGAGGTAAGTGGGGAACAAGAGAGTGGGCCATTTAACAGTCGTAGTTCCCGACAAGGTAGAAGATTAGGGAATTGAGATGCTTGTAACTCGATTACAGCTCCAGTCCTGAGACGCTGCTGTCTGATGACCTCACTCACCACTCTCTATTTCATTCTGTCCCACTGCATCTAAAAACAGTAAGAGATTAGGCCCTAAGCTCTGACAGATAATACAGTAGATTAGTATGGAGGGAGACACTAAACAGCAGATGTGATCTCTGATAAGTTTAGGAACAGAAAAACATTTGACTATAAAAAAAAACTGAAAAGAAAAGAGATCAAAAATAGGTAGCCTAGCGGATAGAAGCCTAGAGGTTAAGAACCTACTGGATAGAAGCCTAGCGGTTAAGAGCCTAGAGGTTAAGAACCTACTGGATAGAAGCCTAGAGGTTAAGAACCTACTGGATAGAAGCCTAGCGGTTAAGAGCCTAGAGGTTAAGAACCTATTGGATAGAAGCCTAGCGGTTAAGAGCCTAGAGGTTAAGAACCTACTGGATAGAAGCCTAGAGGTTAAGAACCTACTGGATAGAAGCCTAGCGGTTAAGAGCCTAGAGGTTAAGAACCTACTGGATAGAAGCCTAGTGGTTAAGAGCCTAGAGGTTAAGAACCTACTGGATAGAAGCCTAGCGGTTAAGAGCCTAGAGGTTAAGAACCTACTGGATAGAAGCCTAGCGGTTAAGAGCCTAGAGGTTAAGAACCTATTGGATAGAAGCCTAGCGGTTAAGAGCCTAGAGGTTAAGAACCTACTGGATAGAAGCCTAGAGGTTAAGAACCTACTGGATAGAAGCCTAGTGGTTAAGAGCCTAGCGGTTAGGAACCTACTGGATAGAAGCCTAGTGGTTAAGAGCCTAGTGGGTTAAGAACCTAACGGATAGAAGCCTAGTGGTTAAGAGCCTAGAGGTTAAGAACCTACTGGATAGAAGCCTAACGGTTAAGAGCCTAGAGGTTAAGAACCTACTGGATAGAAGCCTAGCGGTTAAGAACCTACTGGATAGAAGCCTAGTGGTTAAGAGCCTAATGGGTTAAGAACCTAACGGATAGAAGCCTAGCGGTTGAGAGCCTAGCGGTTAAGAGCCTAGCGGTTCAGAACCTAACGGATAGAAGCCTAGTGGTTAAGAACCTAACGGGTAAGAACCTAGCAGATAGAAGCCTAGCGGTTAAGAACCTAATGGATAGAAGCCTAGCGGTTAAGAGCCTAGCGGTTAAGAACCTAATGGATAGAAGCCTAGCAGTTAAGAACCTAGCGCTTAAGAGCCTAGCGGTTAGGAACCTAATGGATAGAAGCCTAGCGGTTAAGAGCCTAGCGGTTAAGAACCTAATGGATAGAAGCCTAGCGGTTAAGAACCTAGCGCTTAAGAGCCTAGCGGTTAGGAACCTAATGGATAGAAGCCTAGCGGTTAAGAGCCTAGCGGTTAAGAACCTAATGGATAGAAGCCTGGCGGTTAATAAGAACCTAGCGGTTAAGAACCTAGTGGGTTAAGAGCATAGCGGTTAAGAACCTAGCGGTTAAGAGCCTAGCGGTTAAGAGCCTAGCGGTTAAGAACCTAATGGATAGAAGCCTAGCGGTTAAGAGCCGAGCGGTTAAGAACCTAATGGATAGAAGCCTAGCGGTTAAGAGCCTAGCGGTTAAGAACCTAATGGATAGAAGCCTAGTGGTTAAGAGCCTAGCGGTTAAGAGTCTAGCGGTTAAGAGTCTAGCGGTTAAGAACCTTATGGATAGAAGCCTAGCGGTTAAGAGCCTAGCGGTTAAGAGTCTAGCGGCTAAGAACCTTATGGATAGAAGCCTAGCGGTTAAGAACCTTATGGATAGAAGCCTAGTGGTTAGGAACCTAATGGATAGAAGCCTAGCGGTTAAGAACCTAATGGATAGAAGCCTAGCGGTTAAGAGCCTAGCGGTTAGGAACCTAATGGATAGAAGCCTAGCGGTTAAGAACCTAGCGGTTAAGAACCTAGCGGTTAAGAGCCTAGCGATTAACTTTTTATGGCTGCAATGGCAGTGTTGAGTAGCTTGGATGGAAAGGTGCCCATTGTAAACGGCCATCTCCTCAGTCTCAGTTGCTAATATATTCATATTATTACTAGTATTGGATAGAAAACACTCTAAAGTTTCCAAAACTGTCAAAATATTGTCTGTGAGTATTTTATTTATTTCTCCATTGTTTAACCAGGTAGGCAAGTTGAGAACAAGTTCTCATTTACAATTGCGACCTGACCAAGATAAAGCAAAGCCGTTCAACACATACAACAACACAGAGTTACACATGGAGTAAAACAAACATACAGTCAATAATACAGTAGAAATATAAGTCTATATACAATGTGAGCAAATGAGGTGAGATAAGGGAGGTAAAAGGCAAAAAAGGCCATGGTGGCAAAGTAAATACAATATAGCAAATAAAACACTGGAATGGTAGATTTGATTTTTTAGCTTAATTTAACTAGGCAAGTCAGTTAAGAACAAATTCTTATTTTCAATGAGGGCCTAGGAACAGTTGGGTAACTGCCTGTTCAGGGGGAGAACAACAGATTTGTACCTTGTCAGCTTGGGGGTTTGAACTTGCGATTACTAGTCCAACACTCTAACCACTAGGCTACCCTTCCTCCCCATTTGCAGTGGAAGAATGTGCAAAGTAGAAATAAAAATAATGGGGTGCATAGGAGCAAAATAAATAAATAAAATAAAATAAATACAGTTGGGAAAGAGGTAGTTGTTTGGGCTAAATTATAGATGGGCTATGTACAGGTGCAGTAATCTGTGAGCTGCTCTGACAGCTGGTGCTTAAAGCTAGTGAGGGAGATAAGTGTTTCCAGTTTCAAAAAATTGTGTAGTTCGTTCCAGTCATTGGCAGCAGTGAACTGGAAGGAGAGGCGGCCAAAGAAAGAATTGGTTTTGGGGGTGACCAGAGAGATATACCTGCTGGAGCGCGTGCTACAGGTGGGTGATGCTATGGTGACCAGCGAGCTGAGATAAGGGGGGACTTTACCTAGCAGGGTCTTGTAGATGACATGTAGCCAGTGGGTTTGGCGACGAGTATGAAGTGAGGACCAGCCAACGAGAGCGTACAGGTCGCAATGGTGGGTAGTATATGGGGCTTTGGTGACAAAACGGATGGCACTGTGATAGACTGCATCCAATTTGTTGAGTAGTGTTTTGGAGGCTATTTTGTAAATGACATCGCCGAAGTCGAGGATTGGTAGGATGGTCAGTTTTACAAGGGTATGTTTGGCAGCATGAGTGAAGGATGGTAGGATGGTCAGTTTTACAAGGGTATGTTTGGCAGCATGAGTGAAGGATGCTTTGTTGTATAACAGAACTGATATTGCAGGTGAAACCCTGAGGAAAATCAAAACAGGAAGTGGCTTCTATTTTGAAAACTCCATGTTCCATAGCTTCCCTTTGCTGGATTTAAAGGGATATGAACCAGATTAATTTGATTGCTTTTCTGATTTTTGTGACCGAGCTACCTGATGCTAAGTGTACTTAATGTTTTATCGTGCGATCGATAAACTTACTCAAACGCTTGGATTGCTTTCGCTGTAAAGCATAATTTCTAAATCTGACACGACAGGTGGATTAACAAAAAGCTCATCTGTGTTTTCCTAAATTGTACTTGTGATTTAATGAATATAAATATTTATAGTAATATTTATTGTATGTAGCGCTATGCTATTCAGCGGGTGTTGACACTTATCCCGATATCATGTCCAGACTCTAACATGATGACTGACTCAGTGTCCAGACTCTAACATGATGACTGACTCAGTGTCCAGACTCTAACATGATGACTGACTCAGTGTCCAGACTCTAACATGAAGACACACAAATTAACTGGTTACTCTAGTTACTGGTTACTGGTTTAATTTTTTCAGTCAATTTTTTATTTTATTTCCAAGGGTTATGTCGGAGTTCCGTATCTCTGGCGTCCTGGTTGTGCGTAATAGGAGTCCGGCCACGCCTCAGTGGGTATAGAAATAGGCTACGTGGCAAAGAGCTATACACTTTGGTGTCAGAAAGTTGGGGCGGCAGCGTAGCCTAGTGGTTAGAGTGTAGGGGTGGCAGCAGGACAGGGTTAGCTTATAGCCACAGGACAGGGATAGCTTATAGCTTATAGCCACAGGACAGGGATAGCTTATAGCTTATAGCCACAGGACAGGGATAGCTTATAGCTTATAGCCACAGGACAGGGATAGTGTATAGCCCGCAGGACAGGGATAGTTTATAGCTTATAGCCACAGGACAGGAATAGCGTATAGCTTATAGCCACAGGACAGGGATAGCTTATAGCTTATAGCCACAGGACAGGGATAGCTTATAGCTTATAGCCACAGGACAGGGATAGCGTATAGCTTATAGCCACAGGACAGGGATAGCTTATAGCCACAGGACAGGGATAGCGTATAGCTTATAGCCACAGGACAGGGATAGCTTATAGCCACAGGACAGGGATAGCTTATAGCTTATAGCCACAGGACAGGGATAGCTTATAGCTTATAGCCACAGGACAGGGATAGCTTATAGCTTATAGCCACAGGACAGGGATAGCTTATAGCCACAGGACAGTGATAGCTTATAGCTTATAGCCACAGGACAGGGATAGCTTATAGCTTATAGCCACAGGACAGGGATAGCTTATAGCTTATAGCCACAGGACAGGGATAGCTTATAGCTTATAGCCACAGGACAGGGATAGTGTATAGCTTATAGCCACAGGACAGGGATAGTGTATAGCCGCAGGACAGGGATAGTTTATAGCTTATAGCCACAGGACAGGGATAGTTTATAGCTTATAGCCACAGGACAGGGATAGTGTATAGCCGCAGGACAGGGATAGTTTATAGCTTATAGCCACAGGACAGGGATAGTGTATAGCCACAGGACAGGGATAGTTTATAGCTTATAGCCACAGGACAGGGATAGTGTATAGCCCGCAGGACAGGGATAGTTTATAGCTTATAGCCACAGGACAGGGATAGCTTATAGCTTATAGCCACAGGACAGGGATAGCTTATAGCTTATAGCCACAGGACAGGGATAGTGTATAGCTTATAGCCACAGGACAGGGATAGTGTATAGCCACAGGACAGTGATGACTTATAGCCACAGCTAGAGAGATCAACACGCCTAAGTACACTTTAACTCTGGAATAACAAGGCCTGCATCCCAAATAGTATCATATTCCATATTTAGTGCACTAGAGCCCTATGGGCAATGTTCAGAAGTGGTGCACTATATAGGGAAACTAGTGCCGTTTGAGATGCACAAAAGCACCTTCAAGAAAAAAGATTCAGAAACAGTTTCACAGCAAATACATACATGGCATATTATGGTAATACCTCATGGTGGTCTTCAACTAGTCAGCTTACAATTGATGCTGAGTCTTCCATTTTACATCTAGGAACATATCTATGTCTTTTACATCTAGGTAAAATATCTATCTATTTTACATCTAGGAACATATCTATCTATTTTACATCTAGGTAAAATATATATCTATTTTACATCTAGGACCATATCTATGTCTTTTACATCTAGGTAAAATATCTATCTATATTACATCTAGGAACATATCTATCTATTTTACATCTAGGTAAAATATCTATCTATTTTACATCTAGGAACATATCTATGTCTTTTACATCTAGGTAAAATATCTATCTATTTTACATCTAGGAACATATCTATCTATTTTACATCTAGAAAGATATCTATCCAGTTTAGGCAAAAGGAACCACACCTATAATATAATTTAGTATTAGAATTCCCAGTATAATTCATTTTAGAATGTAGACTGTTTTTGATTTTGTTTCCTTTCTTCTTCTGGCTTTTATTTCAGAAGAACATATTTTTTATTCTTTAGGATAAATAATAGATTGTTACTTTACCCCCAGGCTCCTTCACCAACTGTCTACATTTGTCACTATTCTAAGTTGTTGAGAGAGAAAGAGAAAAAGAGAGAATGAGAGAGTGAGTAAGAAGGGTTGCATAGGTCCTACTGTGGGTCTACTGGGACCCCCTGGGTCTTACCCAGGTTTACTGAGACATACTCGGTCTTACCCAGGCCTACTGAGACATACTGGATCTTACCCAGGTTTACTGAGACATACTGAGTCTTACCCAGGCCTACTGAGACATACTGGGTCTTACCCGGGTCTACTGGAACCCCCTGGGTCTTACCCAGGCATACTGAGACATACTGGGTCTTACCCAGGTCTACTGGGACCCCCTGAGTCTTACCCAGGTGTACTGAGACATACTGGGTCTTACCCAGGTCTACTGAGACATACTGGGTCTTACCCAGGTCTACTGAGACATACTGGGTCTTACCCAGGTCTACTGGGACCCCCTGGGTCTTACCCAGGTCTACTGAGACATACTGGGTCTTACCCAGGGCTACTGAGACATACTGGGTCTTACCCAGGCCTACTGAGACATACCGGGTCTTACCCAGGCCTACTGAGACATACTGGGTCTTACCCAGGTCTACTGGAACCCCCTGGGTCTTACTCAGGTCTAATGGGACCCCCTGGGTCTAACCCAGGCTTACTGAGACATACTGGGTCTTACCCAGGTCTACTGAGACATACTGGGTCTTACCCAGGTCTACTGGGACCCCCTGGGTCTTACCCAGGTCTACTGAGACATACTGGGTCTTACCCAGGGCTACTGAGACATACTGGGTCTTACCCAGGCCTACTGAGACATACTGGGTCTTACCCAGGTCTACTGGGACCCCCTGGCTCTTACCCAGGTCTACTGGGACCCCCTGAGTCTTACCCAGGTGTACTGAGACATACTGGGTCTTACCCAGGTCTACTGAGACATACTGGGTCTTACCCAGGTCTACTGAGACATACTGGGTCTTACCCAGGTCTACTGGGACCCCCTGGGTCTTACCCAGGTCTACTGAGACATACTGGGTCTTACCCAGGGCTACTGAGACATACTGGGTCTTACCCAGGCCTACTGAGACATACCGGGTCTTACCCAGGCCTACTGAGACATACTGGGTCTTACCCAGGTCTACTGGAACCCCCTGGGTCTTACCCAGGTCTAATGGGACCCCCTGGGTCTAACCCAGGCTTACTGAGACATACTGGGTCTTACCCAGGTCTACTGAGACATACTGGGTCTTACCCAGGTCTACTGGGACCCCCTGGGTCTTACCCAGGCTTACTGAGACATACTGGGTCTTACCCAGGTCTACTGAGACATACTGGGTCTTACCCAGGTCTACTGAGACATACTGGGTCTTACCCAGGTCTACTGAGACATACTGGGTCTTACCCAGGTCTACTGAGACATACTGGGTCTTACCCAGGTCTACTGAGACATACTGGGTCTTACCAAGACAAGAAAGAACATTCATGAAGGCATCTGAATTCACAGGGAGGGACAGGGACACTGGCAGGTTGCATTTCAGAGAGAGAATATATCATAGTTTAGTTTTGGTGTGTAGCCTCTCTACTGTTGGCTGGGACGACCAGATTACTGAGAGAGAGAGAGAGAGAGAGAGAGAGAGAGAGAGAGAGAGACGGGGGCTCGCCATTGTAATGCTATGAAAGGAAGGAGAGATGGCTCTGTTGCTGTAGCAGCTGCACGCTTTTTACCACATGGGGGTGGTAGGCACTGCAAGATGAGACGAACTAGCCGTGTGTGTGTGTGTGTGTGTGAGTCTGTGTGGCAGACACACACCAACCCACACTATCAATGGACTGGTGCTTGGCTGTCTGGGCTGTATCACCTGCCAAGGTATTGGAGCTACCACTGTTCTGAAGGAGAGCAGGCTTGGCATGAACGGCCAGGGTGGTGAGTTTAGCTTATTACACTGGAGGCCTTTTAGGCCTAGTTTCCATGTTGGACTCAACAAACAAGAGGAAAAGCCCATTTCCTTTCTTTTATCCTTAACCTCCTCTTCGCTTCACTCACTATAATTCCCTTCAGTCTCCTCCTCTTCCCTTCACTCACTATAATTCCCTTCAGTCTCCTCCTCTTCCCTTCACTCACTATAATTCCCTTCAGTCTCCTTCTCTTCCCTTCACTCACTATAATTCCCTTCAGTCTCCTTCTCTCCATGTCGCTCACTATAATTCCCTTCAGTCTCCTTCTCTCTATGTTGCTCACTATAATTCCCTTCAGTCTCCTTCTCTCCATGTCGCTCACTATAATTCCCTTCAGTCTCCTTCTCTCTATGTTGCTCACTATAATTCCCTTCAGTCTCCTCCTCTTCCCTTCACTCACTATAATTCCCTTCAGTCTCCTTCTCTTCCCTTCACTCACTATAATTCCCTTCAGTCTCCTTCTCTCCATGTTGCTCACTATAATTCCCTTCAGTCTCCTTCTCTTCCCTTCACTCACTATAATTCCCTTCAGTCTCCTCCTCTCCATGTCGCTCACTATAATTCCCTTCAGTCTCCTTCTCTCCATGTCGCTCACTATAATTCCCTTCAGTCTCCTTCTCTCTATGTTGCTCACTATAATTCCCTTCAGTCTCCTTCTCTTCCCTTCACTCACTATAATTCCCTTCAGTCTCCTTCTCTTCCCTTCACTCACTATAATTCCCTTCAGTCTCCTCCTCTTCCCTTCACTCACTATAATTCCCTTCAGTCTCCTCCTCTTCCCTTCACTCACTATAATTCCCTTCAGTCTCCTTCTCTCCATGTTGCTCACTATAATTCCCTTCAGTCTCCTCCTCTCTATGTCACTCACTATAATTCCCTTCAGTCTCCTTCTCTCTATGTCGCTCACTATAATTCCCTTCAGTCTCCTTCTCTCTATGTCGCTCACTATAATTCCCTTCAGTCTCCTTCTCTCCATGTTGCTCACTATAATTCCCTTCAGTCTCCTTCTCTTCCCTTCACTCACTATAATTCCCTTCAGTCTCCTTCTCTCCATGTCGCTCACTATAATTCCCTTCAGTCTCCTTCTCTCTATGTTGCTCACTATAATTCCCTTCAGTCTCCTTCTCTCCATGTCGCTCACTATAATTCCCTTCAGTCTCCTTCTCTCTATGTTGCTCACTATAATTCCCTTCAGTCTCCTCCTCTTCCCTTCACTCACTATAATTCCCTTCAGTCTCCTTCTCTTCCCTTCACTCACTATAATTCCCTTCAGTCTCCTTCTCTCCATGTTGCTCACTATAATTCCCTTCAGTCTCCTTCTCTTCCCTTCACTCACTATAATTCCCTTCAGTCTCCTCCTCTCCATGTCGCTCACTATAATTCCCTTCAGTCTCCTTCTCTCCATGTCGCTCACTATAATTCCCTTCAGTCGCCTTCTCTCTATGTTGCTCACTATAATTCCCTTCAGTCTCCTTCTCTTCCCTTCACTCACTATAATTCCCTTCAGTCTCCTTCTCTTCCCTTCACTCACTATAATTCCCTTCAGTCTCCTCCTCTTCCCTTCACTCACTATAATTCCCTTCAGTCTCCTCCTCTTCCCTTCACTCACTATAATTCCCTTCAGTCTCCTTCTCTCCATGTTGCTCACTATAATTCCCTTCAGTCTCCTCCTCTCTATGTCACTCACTATAATTCCCTTCAGTCTCCTTCTCTCTATGTCGCTCACTATAATTCCCTTCAGTCTCCTTCTCTCTATGTCGCTCACTATAATTCCCTTCAGTCTCCTTCTCTCCATGTTGCTCACTATAATTCCCTTCAGTCTCCTTCTCTTCCCTTCACTCACTATAATTCCCTTCAGTCTCCTTCTCTCCATGTTGCTCACTATAATTCCCTTCAGTCTCCTTCTCTTCCCTTCACTCACTATAATTCCCTTCAGTCTCCTCCTCTCCATGTCGCTCACTATAATTCCCTTCAGTCTCCTTCTCTCCATGTCGCTCACTATAATTCCCTTCAGTCTCCTTCTCTCTATGTTGCTCACTATAATTCCCTTCAGTCTCCTTCTCTTCCCTTCACTCACTATAATTCCCTTCAGTCTCCTTCTCTTCCCTTCACTCACTATAATTCCCTTCAGTCTCCTCCTCTTCCCTTCACTCACTATAATTCCCTTCAGTCTCCTCCTCTTCCCTTCACTCACTATAATTCCCTTCAGTCTCCTTCTCTCCATGTTGCTCACTATAATTCCCTTCAGTCTCCTGCTCTCTATGTCACTCACTATAATTCCCTTCAGTCTCCTTCTCTCCATGTTGCTCACTATAATTCCCTTCAGTCTCCTCCTCTTCTCCATGGAATTGGTGATTTAGAAAAGCCTCTATTTGTTTAATATATGATGGATGAAATTGAATTCGGCCTAAATGTAAAGAATTAGAAATAGTACTGTATTGGGATCTTTCTATACTATTACTGCCTCAGACCGGTCAAAGGTCAAAGTTTTACAAAGAAAACAAAGTGTGTTATGGATATTATTCTCAGTCCTTTGTCTAGATGACACGTCTGTATACCTGGTAACCTAGTAGACTCCAGTAATGGAGGTCCTTCTCTGTGAAAACCAATTGACCAGTGACTTTGCCCTGGGGAGGTCCACACAGCAGAACAATAGGCTGTCCTCTTAGAACAAAAAAAACATACTCTTTGGCTGTCCCCAGTTTTTTATTTAACTAAGCAATTCAGTTCAGAACAAATTCTTATTTTACAATGATGGCCTACCCCAGATGACTCTGTTCCAATTGTGCCCCGACCTATGGGACTCCCAATCACATCCGGTTGTGAAACAGCCTGGATTTGACCCAGGGTGTCTGTATTGACACCTCTAACACTGAGATGCAGCGCCTTAAACCCCTGTGCCACTTGGGGGCCCCATGAGGAGACTCCTTTTTGGTGGTTCCAGGTTCAAACTTTTTGGAACACGGAACCAAAAGAGCTCTATCTGGAACCAAAAGGGTTCTACCTGGAACCAAAATGTTTTTTTTAATCTGGAACCAAAAGGGTTCTACCTGGAACCAAACGGGAACCAAAAGGGTTTTATCTGGAACCAAAAGGGTTCTACCTGGAACCAAAAGGGTTTTTATCTGGAACCAAAAGGGTTCTACCTGGAACCAAAAGGGTTTTTATCTGGAACCAAAAGGGTTCTACCTGGAACCAAAAGGGTTTTATCTGGAACCAAAAGGGTTCTACCTGGAACCAAAAGGGTTTTTATCTGGAACCAAAAGGGTTCTACCTGGAACCAAAAGGGTTCTACCTGGAACCAAAAGGGTTCTACCTGGAACCAAAAGGGTTTTATCCCTTTCTACTTTGTTTTTCCAGCTATAGGCCGACCATTTGGTTTTAATCAGTTGGGTATTGCAGTGAGGTTACCTATCAAAAACGTCCTTGTATATGTGTAATCAGGGTGTACAGTGAAACCATAAGCCTAGACGTTGTTGAATTGATGCCCTACTTTTTTCTCATGTTTATCTGCACCAAATAGTGGATTGGGGCCTTTTAACACCAATCACCAAGATCAATGGCTGAATTTATTTCATCATTCCCATAGGTCTATACTCCTACTACACAATCATGTGGATTGCTGCCCTAGATGGCTGTTAGCAAATATCCCCATGACCTTCAATACACACATTTGTCCCTAACAACTTTGATCGAAGGAGAGGAAACGTAACATTCATTTAAAGTAGCCTTGTGATATTACCATCACGTTAAGTATTTGATCATATGAGATAAATAGCCAATACAAATTCTGATCATCTGATCAGGGAACCTAAATATTTAGTAGGTTAGGCATAACGCTCGGGTTCAGTTACCTTGTGGTAATATTAGATTATTTGCCCATGTTAGATATACAGCCTATATCCTTAGTTTGATAATATGGAGGAAAAATACGTCAATTAACGGGGTATTTTGTATTCACACGGACTGCGCATCATCTAGCTAATGGTCACGCTACATACATTATGTTAATGGGTTTACCGTTAGTGTGGGAATCGGCTTTCATGTAGAACTGTAAACATACGAAGCGGCAGGGTAGCCTAGTGGTTAGAGACAGGTAGCCTAGTGGTTAGAGACAGGTAGCCTAGTGGTTAGAGACAGGTAGCCTAGTGGTTAGAGACAGGTAGCCTAGTGGTTAGAGACAGGTAGCCTAGTGGTTAGAGCAGGTAGCCTAGTGGTTAGAGATAGGTAGACTACTGGTTAGAGGCAGGTAGCCTAGTGGTTAGAGCAGGTAGCCTAGTGGTTAGAGCAGGTAGCCTAGTGGTTAGAGACAGGTAGCTTAGTGGTGAGAGCAGGTAGCCTAGTGGTTAGAGCAGGTAGCCTAGTGGTTAGAGCAGGTAGCCATGTGGTTGGAGCCAGGTAGCCTAGTGGTTAGAGCAGGTAGCCTAGTGGTTAGAGCAGGTAGCCTAGTGGTTAGAGCCAGGTAGCCTAATCGTTAGAGCAGGTAGCCTAGTGGTTAGAGACAGGTAGCCTAGTGGTTAGAGACAGGTGGCCTAGTGTAGCCTAGTGGTTAGAGCAGGTAGCCTAGTGGTTAGAGAAGGTATCCTAGTGGTTAGAGCCAGGTAGCCTAGTCGTTAGAGCAGGTAGCCTAGTGGTTAGAGACAGGTAGCCTAGTGTAGCCTAGTGGTTAGAGACAGGTAGCCTAGTGTAGCCTAGTGTAGTCTAGTGGTTAGAGACAGGTAGCCTAGTGGTTAGAGACAGGTAGCCTAGTGGTCAGAGCAGGTAGCCTAGTGGTTAGAGCAGGTAGCCTAGTGGCCAGAGCAGGTAGCCTAGTGGTTAGAGACAGGTAGCCTAGTGGTTAGAGACAGGTAGCCTAGTGGTTAGAGACAGGTAGCCTAGTGGTTAGAGTGTTGAACTAGTAACATGGAAGGTGACAAGTTCAAATCCCTGAGCTGACAAGGTAAAAAAATATGTTCTGCCCCTGAACAATGCAGTTAACCCACTGTTCCCTGGTAGGCTGTCATTGAAAATAAGACTTTGTTCTTACCTGACTTGCCGAGTTAAATAAAAAAATGTCATCGGCTCTATCAGATAATACTAGTGTTATCATCTCAATTGCTTTTTCCCGCTAGACGCTTATTGATACCGGAGGCTATAGATCATTATCTTAAGAGATAAGTGATTGATTGGGTCATGAACGAGTTATGATATTGCCACTAGTTTATCACTATTTTATAGAGTATTATATGAAATGGAGATCGGCGTGAAAATCGTTGTGCGTTGTTTGAGTGGGCTGGTAGGCTGGAGAGAGATCCACTGCGAGATGCGATATGAGAGCGCTCCGGGTATGTGGCAATGAATGGCATGCGGAGAGGAACACACCACACGTCAAAACGTGGCTTGCTTCGGGGCTTCCCCACTGGTCAAAACCGGGTTGAATCAATGCTGTTCACACGTCATTTGAACCATCAACAACAAACAAACAAAATATGATGACGTTGAATCGACGTCGAAAACGGATAGGATTTGCAAAAAGTAATTCACTGAAGGGAATTTCCTATTTTTTTCACCCAACTTTTAACCTAAATCCAATGAAAGGGTGACATTTTTGGTTGATATCACGTTACATTCCCATTAATAGACAACTCGACCAAATGTAAATCAAAACTAGGCGTTGGACCCCCTAACCTCCTTTGTGGTGAAAACACACACAGGCAACCCCCCCCCCCCCCCCCCTAAAGTGAACAGGGGAGCTGAACCTTGGCGCTGAGCTTGTTGTGGCTGTAGGAAGAGAGCAGAGGGGAAACAAACACCCACCGGCAGGGAGAGATGCATTTCGCGGAGTTTTCCCACCGGTTAATCTGCCCTCGGTGTCAAACCTCCGCTCTCCCTCTCTCCCGGATCAACGTAGGAATGTCAGACACTCACCGGGGTGTCTTCCAGCTCCTCCGAAGCTTCCTGCCGACAAGAGGCTTAGTTGCTTAGACCGCGATTTGTCTTTTACGTATTTCCATCTCCAAGATTAATTATATTCTCTCTGCGCCCTCGGTATCTATCCCTCAGTAGGCTATCCATGAGGAATGTTAAATATATCGCAGTGAATAAGGGAGGGTAAGATCCCTGTTGTTCCCCATCCGCTGGGGAGTTGGAGGGTTTCCAGTCGGTGAGCCGTTATCGGAGCGGCATTGGGGATTCGGTCTCTGTGTTTGGTACTTGCAATGCGGACAGAGGGACAGACGGAGAACAATGCTGCATTGCCACCAGAGCTGCTACTTTCTCTCCGAACGTGTCGTCGGCGAAGCTGCACGTAAACACACGTTTAGTAAAAGTAGTCTTTGTGTAGGCTATTGGAAAGTCAGGTAGTGTATTATTAAAATGAAGAATAGTGAGGAATAGTCTTTTTATTTTTTATTTTTTAATCTATAGACACAATTTTTTAAACTCTTTTCAGAACCAACTTCATGTTGCTGTTATGAGCTCTTTGTGGTTGAATTATATTATTTATAAATATATTATTATTTCATTTTTTCCCCCTGTGATTTGGTGTAAATGCTTATCTTTACTCTCTCACCTTCAACTAAAAAAAAAGATAATTAAAAAACCATTTGATTGTAATTGAAAACCTATAACCTATTGACGAAGGAATTAACACGGAGCTGCAGAATAACTTGATGATGGAAATGAAGAAACATCATTTAAAATCACCAGAAATAGATTCCTTCAAATCTGCTCACTTTTCTATTTCCTTCCTTAGGAAAAAAGGGGGAGGGATACAGGAAAATAAAGAGCGATAGGGAAAATAACCTCTGCATTAAATAAAATACACTTACCTCTTGAATCAACACACACACAAAAAGGAAAGAGAAAAAAAAACAATCAAAATAAATATCCTCGCTAGAAAAGCAGAAAGAAAAGTCCGAATATATTCCAATAGAGAATATCTTCAGATCCAAAAAGCCCAGTCTTGAACCCCAACCGAATGGTATCCGTTCTGTAGACTGAAGCTGTTGCAGCACACTGGTCTGGTTTACTGGTCGTGAATAGACACTCCAGTCTTCTGGCTGTGGAACCCAGGAACGTATTACAGGCAGGACAGATCGCTTGGGCAGAGCGCACTACAAGTGTGAATTTACATCATCCTCTAGCCCTGCATCCATAGAGCTGGATAGATTTCAATTTGGGGAGGGGCCTCGCTCGCTCTCTTTCACTCACTCTCTCTCTCTCTCCTGCTTGCTCCCTGTCCCCCTTTGCCTCTCTCTCTCTCGCTTGCTCCCTGTCTCTCCCTCTCTCAATTCAATTCAAGGGGCTTTATTGGCTTGGGAAACACATGTTAACATTTAGATTATAGTAGATTATAAACAAAAGTGTAATGAGCAAAACAATTTAACAGTACTTTTTACACTCACAAAAGTTACAAAAGAATATAGACATTTCAAATGTCATATTATGTGCAAATAGTTAAAGTACAAAAGGGAAAATAAATCATCTGTATAATCTGAGGGAAATGTGTCTCTCTAATATGGTCATACATTGGGCAGGAGGTTAGGAAGTGCAGCTCAGTTTCCACCTCATTTTGTGGGCAGTGTGTACATAGCCTGTCTTCTCTTGAGAGCCATGTCTGCCTATGGCGGCCTTTCTCAATAGCAAGGCTATGCTCACTGAGTCTGTACATAGTCAAAGCTTTCCTTAAGTTTGGGTCAGTCAGGTATTCTGCCACTGTGTACTCTCTGTTTAGGGCCAAATAACATTCTTGTTTGCTCTGTTTTTCTGTTAATTCTTTCCAATGTGTCAAGTAATTATCTTTTTGTTTTCTCATGATTTGGTTGGGTCTAATTGTGTTGTTGTCCTGGGGCTCTGAGGGGTCTGTTTGTGTTCATGTTGTAGAATGTAACAACCCTTTTCTGGATTTTGATAATGAGCAGGTATCGTCCTAATTCTGCTCTGCATGCATTATTTGGTGATTTACGCAGAGGATATTTTTGTAGAATTCTGAGTCTCACTCAATTTGGTGTTTGTTCCATTTTGTGAGTTCTTGGCTGGTGAGTGGGACCAAGATGATGATATTCTCTCTCTCTCTCTCTCTCTCTCTCTCTCTCTCTCTCTCTCTCTCTCTCTCTCTCTCTCTCTCTCTCCTCTCTCTCTCTCTCTCTCTCTCTCTCTCTCTCTCTCCTCTCTCTCTCTCTCTCTCTCTCTCTCTCTCTCTCTCTCTCTCTCTCTCTCTCTCTCTCTCTCTCTCTCTCTAAGTTTGGCCACTAGGGGGAGTGGAAGAAAAGGAGATGACATCAGGGATAAATGACAAAATACCCTGAAGATCAATGTATCAAAATAAAATGTAAATACTTTTGCAAATTATTGTAGGTAATTAAAATATATGTTTAAAAAAATAATAATAATATGCAAAAATACATTTGCAAGTAGCCGGTCAATCAGCAATAACATTCCCAGTACAGGTTACAGAAATGTAAATGTATATGTGAAAATGAACAATTGCAAAGCACACTGGGAATTATTATTGGCCTTGTTTAGGGGCAGAGCTCATTAGAATAATACTCAGCATGCTTTGCGATTGTTCATTTATACATATACAATTATATTTTGTTCCTTTAGCAGACGCTCTTATCATCACCACACTTCAGACTTCTGATACAAATGTAGGATGAAAGGGTGTTGTGAACCGCGATAAAGAAATGGCACAGAAAATTATTTGGTATTTTGAAAATACAAATGACAGCTTTTGAAAGTATCTCGTTCCAAAATACATTGGAGTTCAGCCCAGTGTAATACAACATACAAAATACACAGATGTAATTCAAATACGTATGAAAAATCATTTGAAAAATCATGTAAGAGAAATACTGTCCATCTCTGGAGGACATTCTGAGCCTTACAGGTGTGTTGTGTGTGTCAGTCAGAAAATGATGCTGCTCAGAAAGGAAGGGAGAACTATGAGAGAGAGAGATGAGAGAGATGTGGAGGGAGGGAAGGAGACAGAGAGATGAGGAGGGAGGGAAGGAGAGAGAGATGTTTGGAGGGAAGAAGAGAGAGATGTGGAGGGAGGGAAGGAGAGAGAGATGTGGAGAGAGGGAAGGAGAGAGAGAGATGTGGAGGGAGGGAAGGAGAGAGAGATGTGGACGGAGGGAAGGAGACAGAGAGATGAGGAGGGACGGAAGGAGAGAGAGTGATGTGGAGAGAGGGAAGGAGAGAGAGATGTTTGGAGGGAAGAAGAGAGAGATGTGGAGGGAGGGAAGGAGAGAGAGATGTGGAGAGAGGGAAGGAGAGAGAGATGTGGAGGGAGGGAAGGAGAGAGAGATGTTTGGAGGGAAGAAGAGAGAGCGATGTGGAGGGAGGGAAGGAGAGAGATATGTTTGGAGGGAGGGAAGGAGAGAGAGAGATGTGGAGGGAGGGAAGGAGAGAAAGATGTTTGGACGGAGGGAAGGAGAGAGAGAGATGTGGAGGGAGGGAAGGAGAGAGATATGTTTGGAGGGAAGGCGAGAGAGAGATAAGAAGGGAGGGAAGGAGAGAGATATGTTTGGAGGGAAGGAGAGAGAGAGATGTGGAGGGAGGGAAGGAGAGAGATATGTTTGGAGGGAGGGAAGGAGAGAGAGAGATGTGGAGGGAGGGAAGGAGATAAAGATGTTTGGACGGAGGGAAGGAGAGAGAGATGTTTGGAGGGAGGGAAGGAGAGAAAGATGTTTGGAGGGAGGGAAGGAGAGAGCGATGTATGGAGGGAGGGAGAGGGAGATGTTTGGCGGGAGGGAAGGAGAGAGAGATGTT
>NC_034198.2:41004385-41054385 GCF_002021735.2 Oncorhynchus kisutch | reverse complement strand
ACCCTACATCTTACCCATGACCCTAACCCCACATCTACCCCGTAACCCCTAACCCTACATCTACCCAAACCCATGAACCCTACATCTACCTCCTAACCCCTAACCCTACATCTCCCCATAACCCCCTACCCTACATCTACCCATAATCCATAACCCCTAACCCTACATCTACCCAGACCCCTAACCCTACATCTACCCATAACCCCTAACCCTACATTCTACCCATAACCCAAACCCTACATCTACCCCTAACCCCTAACCCTACACCTACCCATAACTCCTAACCCTACATTCTGCCCACTAAACCCCTTACCCTACATCTTACCCATAAACCCCTAACCCTACATCTACCCGAACCCCTAACCCTACATTACCCCTTACCCTAACCCTACTCTACCCCTTTACCCCTAACCCTACACCCCTCTACCCATAACCCTAACCCTACACTCCTACCTCATAACCCTCCTAACCCTTACTCTTACCCCTTACCCCTACACCCTTACATCTACCTCATAACCCTACATCTACCCATAACCCATGACACCTAACTCTACATCTACCCCATAACCCCTAACCCTACATCTACCCATAACCCCTATCCCTACCTCTACCCGTAACCCCTAACCCTACTCTAACATAATCCATAACCCCTAACCCTAACATCTACCCCTTACCCTACATCTACCCAAAAACCCCTAAAACTACATATACCCATAACTCTAACCCCTACATCTGCATAACCCCTAACCCCTATATCTACCCATAACCTCTAACCCTACATCTACCCATAACCCCTACCCAAAATCTACCCCTTACCCTACATCTACCAAAACCCCTAACCCTACATATACCCCTAACTCCTAACCCTACATCTGCCCATAACCCCTAACACTACATCTACCCATAACCCCTAACCCTACATCTACCATAACCCTAACCCTACATCTACCCCTTACCCTTAACCCTACATCTACCCTTACCCCTAACCCTACATCTACCCATAACCCCTAACCCTACATCTACCCCTTACCCATACCCTACATCTACCCATACCTATAATCCATAACCCATAACCCTACATCTACCCATAACCCACAACCCCTAACCCTACATCTACCCATAAGCCCTAACCCTACATCTACCCAGAACCCCTAACCCTAAATCTACCCATAACCCATAACCCTACATCTACCCATAACCCATAACCCTACATCTACCCATAATCCATAACCCCTAACCCTACATCTATCCATGACCCCTAACCCCCACATCTACCCGTAACCCCTAACCCTACATCTACCCATAACCCATAACTCTACATCTACCCCTAACCCCTAACCCTACATCTACCCATAACCCCTAACCCTACATCTACCCATAATCCATAACCCCTAACCCTACATCTACCCATGACCCCCTAACCCTACATCTACCCATAACCCCTAACCCTACATCTACCCATAACCCATAACCCTACATTTACCCCTAACCCCTAACCCTATATCTACCCATAACCTCTAACCCTACATCTACCCATAACCCCTAACCCTACATCTACCCATAACCTCTAACCCTACATCTACCCATAACCCCTAACCCTAAATCTACCCCTTACCCTACATCTACCCAAAACCCCTAACCCTACATATACCCATAACTCCTAACCCTACATCTGCCCATAACCCTAACCCTACATCTACCCATAACCCCTAACCCTACATCTACCTATAACCCCTAACCCTACATCTACCCCTTACCCCTAACCCTACATCTACCCCTTACCCCTAACCCTACATCTACCCATAAGCCCTAACCCTACATCTACCCATAACCCCTAACCCTACATCTACCCATAACCCATAACCCTACATCTACCCATAACCCCTAACCCTACGTATACCCATAACCCATAACCATAACCATACATCCTACCCATAACCCCTAACCCTACATCTAGCCATAATCCATAACCCCTAACCCTACATCTACCCATGACCCCTAACCCTACATCTACCCATAACCCCTAACCCTACATCTACCCATAACCCATAACCCTACATCTACCCCTAACCCCTAACCCTATATCTACCCATAACCTCTAACCCTACATCTACCCAATAACCCCTAACCCTACATCTACCCATAACCTCTAACCCTACATCTACCCATAACCCCTAACCCTAAATCTACCCCTTACCCTACATCTACCCAAAACCCCTAACCCTACATATACCCATAACTCCTAACCCTACATCTGCCCATAACCCCTAACCCTACATCTACCCATAACCCCTAACCCTACATCTACCCATAACCCCTAACCCTACATCTACCCCTTACCCCTAAACCCTACATCTACCCCCTTACCCCTAACCCTAACATCTACCCATAAGCCCTAACCCTACATCTACCCATAACCCCTAACCCTACATCTACCCATAACCCATAACCCTACATCTACCCATAACCCCTAACCCTACGTATACCCATAACCCATAACCCATAACCATACATCTACCCATAACCCCTAAATCTACATCTAGCCATATAATCCATAACCCCTACCCTACATCTACCATGACCCCTAACCCCACCATCTACCCGTAACCCGTAACCCTACATCTACCCATAACCCATAACCCTACATCTACCCCCTAACCCCTAACCCTACATCTACCCATAACCCCTAACCCTACATCTACCCATAATCCATAACCCCTAACCCTACATCTACCCATGACCCCTAACCCTACATCTACCCATAACCCCTAACCCTACATCTACCCATAACCCATAACCCTACATCTACCCCTAACCCCTAACCCTACACCTACCCATAACTCCTAACCCTACATCTACCCATAACCCCTAACCCTACATCTACCCATAACCCCTAACCCTACATCTACCCCTTACCCCTAACCCTACATCTACCCCTTACCCCTAACCCTACATCTACCCATAACCCCTAACCCTACATCTACCCATAACCCCTAACCCTACATCTACCCCTTACCCCTAACCCTACATCTACCCCTTACCCATAACCCTACATCTACCCATAACCCATGACACCTAACTCTACATCTACCCATAACCCCTAACCCTACATCTACCCATAACCCCTATCCCTACCTCTACCCGTAACCCCTAACCCTACATCTAACCATAATCCATAACCCCTAACCCTACATCTACCCCTTACCCTACATCTACCCAAAACCCCTAAACCTCCATATACCCATAACTCCTAACCCTACATCTGCCCATAACCCCTAACCCTATATCTACCCATAACCTCTAACCCTACATCTACCCATAACCCCTAACCCAAAATCTACCCCTTACCCTACATCTACCCAAAACCCCTAACCCTACATATACCCCTAACTCCTAACCCTACATCTGCCCATAACCCCTAACACTACATCTACCCATAACCCCTAACCCTACATCTACCCATAACCCCTAACCCTACATCTACCCCTTACCCCTAACCCTACATCTACCCCTTACCCCTAACCCTACATCTACCCATAACCCCTAACCCTACATCTACCCCTTACCCATAACCCTACATCTACCCATAACCTATAATCCATAACCCATAAAACTACATCTACCCATAACCCACAACCCCTAACCCTACATCTACCCATAAGCCCTAACCCTACATCTACCCAGAACCCCTAACCCTAAATCTACCCATAACCCATAACCCTACATCTACCCATAACCCATAACCCTACATCTACCCATAACCCATAACCCTACATCTACCCATAATCCATAACCCCTAACCCTACATCTATCCATGACCCCTAACCCCACATCTACCCGTAACCCCTAACCCTACATCTACCCATAACCCATAACTCTACATCTACCCCTAACCCCTAACCCTACATCTACCCATAACCCCTAACCCTACATCTACCCATAATCCATAACCCCTAACCCTACATCTACCCATGACCCCTAACCCTACATCTACCCATAACCCCTAACCCTACATCTACCCATAACCTCTAACCCTACATCTACCCATAACCCATAACCCTACATTTACCCCTAACCTCTAACCCTACATCTACCCATAACCCCTAACCCTACATCTACCCATAACCTCTAACCCTACATCTACCCATAACCCCTAACCCTAAATCTACCCCTTACCCTACATCTACCCAAAACCCCTAACCCTACATATACCCATAACTCCTAACCCTACATCTGCCCATAACCCCTAACCCTACATCTACCCATAACCCCTAACCCTACATCTACCCATAACCCCTAACCCTACATCTACCCCTTACCCCTAACCCTACATCTACCCCTTACCCCTAACCCTACATCTACCCATAAGCCCTAACCCTACATCTACCCATAACCCCTAACCCTACATCTACCCATAACCCATAACCCTACATCTACCCATAACCCCTAACCCTACGTATACCCATAACCCATAACCCATAACCATACATCTAGCCATAATCCATAACCCCTAACCCTACATCTACCCATGACCCCTAACCCCACATCTACCCGTAACCCCTAACCCTACATCTACCCATAACCCATAACCCTACATCTACCCCTAACCCCTAACCCTACATCTACCCATAACCCCTAACCCTATATCTAGCCATAATCCATAACCCCTAACCCTACATCTACCCATGACCCCTAACCCCACATCTACCCGTAACCCCTAACCCTACATCTACCCATAACCCATAACCCTACATCTACCCCTAAACCCTAACCCTACATCTACCCATAACCCCTAACCCTACATCTACCCATAATCCATAACCCCTAACCCTACATCTACCCATGACCCCTAACCCTACATCTACCCATAACCCCTAACCCTACATCTACCCATAACCCATAACCCTACATCTACCCCTAACCCCTAACCCTACACCTACCCATAACCTCTAAGCCTACATCTACCCATAACCCCTAACCCTACATCTACCCATAACCTCTAACCCTACATCTACCCATAACTCCTAACCCTAAATCTACCCCTTACCCTACATCTACTCAAAACCCCTAACCCTACATATACCCATAACTCCTAACCCTACATCTGCCCATAACCCGTAACCCTACATCTACCCCTTACCCCTAACCCTACATCTACCCCTTACCCCTAACCCTACATCTACCCCTTACCCCTAACCCTACATCTACCCATAACCCCTAACCCTACATCTACCCCTTACCCTTAACCCTACATCTACCCATAACCCCTAACCCTACATCTACCACTTACCCCTAACCCTACATCTACCCCTTACCCCTAACCCTACATCTACCCATAACCCCTAACCCTACATCTACCCCTTACCCCTAACCCTACATCTACCCATAACCTATAACCATAACCCATAACCCTACATCTACCCATAACCCATAACCCCTAACCCTACATCTACCCATAACCCCTAACCCTACATCTACCCATAACCCCTAACCCTACATCTACCCATAACCCATAACCCTACATCTACCCATAACCCCTAACCCTACGTATACCCATAACCCATAACCCTACATCTACCCATAACCCCTAACCCTACATCTACCCATAATCCATAACCCCTAACCCTACATCTACCCATGACCCCTAACCCCACATCTACCCGTAACCCCTAACCCTACATCTACCCATAACCCATAAGCCTACATCTACCCCTAACCCCTAACCCTACATCTACCCATAACCCCTAACCCTACATCTACCCATAATCCATAACCTCTAACCCTACATATACCCATGACCCCCTAACCCTATATCTACCCATAACCCCTAACCCTACATCTACCCATAACCCCTAACCCTAACCCTACCTCTACCTGTAACCCCTAACCCTACATCTACCCATAACCCCTAACCCTACATCTACCCCTTACCCCTAACCCTACATCTACCCATAACCCCTAACCCTACATCTACCCCTTACCCCTAACCCTACATCTACCCATAACCCCTAACCCTACATCTACCCCTTACCCCTAACCCTACATCTACCCCTTACCCCTAACCCTACATCTACCCATAACCCCTAACCCTACATCTACCCCTTACCCCTAACCCTACATCTACCCCTTACCCCTAACCCTACATCTACCCCTAACCCCTAACCCTACATCTACCCCTTATCCCTAACCCTACATCTACCCATAACCCATGACCCCTAACCCTACATCTACCCATAACCCCTAACCCTACATCTACCCCTAACCCATAACCCTACATCTACCCCTAACCCCTAACCCTACATCTACCCCTTACCCCTAACCCTACATCTACCCATAACCCCTAACCCTACATCTACCCCTTACCCCTAACCCTACATCTGCTGCTGTAGGCCCTCCTTGGTTGGGGACAGATCTAGGTGCTGCTGTAGGCCCTCCTTGGTTGGGGACAGATCTAGGTGCTGCTGTAGGCCCTCCTTGGTTGGGGACAGATCTAGGTGCTGCTGTAGGCCCTCCTTGGTTGGGGACAGATCTAGGTGCTGCTGTAGGCCCTCCTTGGTTGGGGACAGATCTAGGTGCTGCTGTAGGCCCTCCTTGGTTGGGGACAGATCTAGGTGCTGCTGTAGGCCCACCTTGGTTGGGGACAGATCTAGGTGCTGCTGTAGGCCCTCCTTGGTTGGGGACAGATCTAGGTGCTGCTGTAGGCCCTCCTTGGTTGGGGACAGATCTAGGTGCTGCTGTAGGCCCTCCTTGGTTGGGGACAGGTCTAGGTGCTGCTGTAGGCCCTCCTTGGTTGGGGACAAATCTAGGTGCTGCTGTAGGCACTCCTTGGTTGGGGACAGATCTAGGTGCTGCTGTAGGCCCTTCTTGGTTGGGGACAGATCTAGGTGCTGCTGTAGGCCCTCCTTGGTTGGGGACAGATCTAGGTGCTGCTGTAGGCCCTCCTTGGTTGGGGACAGATCTAGGTGCTGCTGTAGGCCCTCCTTGGTTGGGGACAGGTCTAGGTGCTGCTGTAGGCCCTCCTTGGTTGGGGATAGATCTAGGTGCTGCTGTAGGCCCTCCTTGGTTGGGGACAGATCTAGGTGCTGCTGTAGGCCCTCCTTGGTTGGGGACAGATCTAGGTGCTTCTGTAGGCCCTCCTTGGTTGGGGACAGATCTAGGTGCTGCTGTAGGCCCTCCTTGGTTGGGGACAGATCTAGGTGCTGCTGTAGGCCCTTCTTGGTTGGGGACAGATCTAGGTGCTGCTGTAGGCCCTCCTTGGTTGGGGACAGATCTAGGTGCTGCTGTAGGCCCTCCTTGGTTGGGGACAGATCTAGGTGCTGCTGTCGGCCCTCCTTGGTTGGGGACAGATCTAGGTGCTGCTGTAGGCCCTCCTTGGTTGGGGACAGATCTAGGTGCTGCTGTAGGCCCTCCTTGGTTGGGGACAGATCTAGGTGCTGCTGTAGGCCCTCCTTGGTTGGGGACAGAAGCACCAGATCATCAGCAAACAGTAAAACATTTGAATTAATATTATAGTAGGGTGAGGATGCTGCAGACTATTCTAGAACCTTCAACAATTTGTTTCTGTATATGTTGAAGAAGGTGCTGTAACGTTTCTCCTCTTCGGAGGAGGAGTAGGAAATATCGGACCAATGCACAGAGTGGTAAGTGTCCATGTTGTTTGTTGTAACCGGATCACTGAAACAAAATCAAAAGTAGAACAAAATGCAACAGTTCTGTCAGGTACTCACACAAAACAGATAACATAGAAAACCCACCCTAACTCACGCCCTGACCAAACTAAAACAAACAGACTACCCACCCTAACTCACGCCCTGACCAAACTAAAACAAACAGACTACCCACCCCAACTCACACCCTGACCATACTAAAACAAACAGACTACCCACCCTAACTCACGCCCTGACCAAACTAAAACAAACAGACTACCCACCCTAACTCACGCCCTGACCAAACTAAAACAAACAGACTACCCACCCCAACTCACACCCTGACCATACTAAAACAAACAGACTACCCACCCTAACTCACGCCCTGACCAAACTAAAACAAACAGACTACCCACCCTAACTCACGCCCTGACCAAACTAAAACAAACAGACTACCCACCCTAACTCACGCCCTGACCAAACTAAAACAAACAGACTACCCACCCTAACTCACGCCCTGACCAAACTAAAATAAACAGACGACCCACCCTAACTCACGCCCTGACCAAACTAAAACAAACAGACTACCCACCCTAACTCACGCCCTGACCAAACTAAAACAAACAGACTACCCACCCTAACTCACGCCCTGACCAAACTAAAACAAACAGACTACCCACCCTAACTCACGCCCTGACCAAACTAAAACAAACAGACTACCCACCCCAACTCACACCCTGACCATACTAAAACAAACAGACTACCCACCCTAACTCACGCCCTGACCAAACTAAAACAAACAGCCTACCCACCCTAACTCACGCCCTGACCAAACTAAAACAAACAGACTACCCACCCTAACTCACGCCCTGACCAAACTAAAACAAACAGACTACCCACCCTAACTCACGCCCTGACCAAACTAAAACAAACAGACTACCCACCCTAACTCACGCCCTGACCAAACTAAAACAAACAGACTACCCACCCTAACTCACGCCCTGACCAAACTAAAACAAACAGACTACCCACTCTAACTCACGCCCTGACCAAACTAAAACAAACAGACTACCCACCCCAACTCACGCCCTTACCAAACTAAAACAAACAGACTACCCACCCCAACTCACGCCCTGACCAAACTAAAACAAACAGACTACCCACCCTAACTCACGCCCTGACCATACTAAAACAAACAGACTACCCACCCCAACTCACGCCCTGACCATACTAAAACAAACAGACTACCCACCCTAACTCACGCCCTGACCAAACTAAAACAAACAGACTACCCCACCCTAACTCACGCCCTGACCAAACTAAAACAAACAGACTACCCACCCTAACTCACGCCCTGACCAAACTAAAACAAACAGACTACCCACCCTAACTCACGCCCTGACCAAACTAAAACAAACAGACTACCCACCCTAACTCACGCCCTGACCAAACTAAAACAACAGACTACCCACCCTAACTCACGCCCTGACCAAACTAAAACAAACAGACTACCCCACCCTAACTCACGCCCTGACCAAACTAAAACAAACAGACTACCCACCCTAACTCACGCCCTGACCATACTAAAACAACAGACTACCCACCCCAACTCACGCCCTGACCATACTAAAACAAACAGACTACCCACCCTAACTCACGCCCTGACCAAACTAAAACAAACAGACTACCCCACCCTAACTCACGCCCTGACCAAACTAAAACAAACAGACTACCCACCCTAACTCACGCCCTGACCAAACTAAAACAAACAGACTACCCACCCTAACTCACGCCCTGACCAAACTAAAACAAACAGACTACCCACCCCAACTCACGCCCTGACCAAACTAAAACAAACAGACTACCCACCCTAACTCACGCCCTGACCAAACTAAAACAAACAGACTACCCACCCTAACTCACGCCCTGACCAAACTAAAACAAACAGACTACCCACCCTAACTCACGCCCTGACCAAACTAAAACAAACAGACTACCCACCCTAACTCACGCCCTGACCAAACTAAAACAAACAGACTACCCACCCCAACTCACACCCTGACCATACTAAAACAAACAGACTACCCACCCTAACTCACGCCCTGACCAAACTAAAACAAACAGACTACCCACCCTAACTCACGCCCTGACCAAACTAAAACAAACAGACTACCCACTCTAACTCACGCCCTGACCAAACTAAAACAAACAGACTACCCACCCCAACTCACGCCCTTACCAAACTAAAACAAACAGACTACCCACCCCAACTCACGCCCTGACCAAACTAAAACAAACAGACTACCCACCCTAACTCACGCCCTGACCAAACTAAAACAAACAGACTACCCCACCCTAACTCACGCCCTGACCAAACTAAAACAAACAGACTACCCACCCTAACTCACGCCCTGACCAAACTAAAACAAACAGACTACCCACCCTAACTCACGCCCTGACCAAACTAAAACAAACAGACTACCCACCCTAACTCACGCCCTGACCAAACTAAAACAAACAGACTACCCACCCTAACTCACGCCCTGACCAAACTAAAACAAACAGACTACCCACCCCAACTCACACCCTGACCATACTAAAACAAACAGACTACCCACCCTAACTCACGCCCTGACCAAACTAAAACAAACAGACTACCCACCCTAACTCACGCCCTGACCAAACTAAAACAAACAGACTACCCACCCTAACTCACGCCCTGACCAAACTAAAACAAACAGACTACCCACCCTAACTCACGCCCTGACCAAACTAAAACAAACAGACTACCCACCCTAACTCACGCCCTGACCAAACTAAAACAAACAGACTACCCACCCCAACTCACGCCCTGACCAAACTAAAACAAACAGACTACCCACCCCAACTCACGCCCTGACCAAACTAAAACAAACAGACTACCCACCCTAACTCACGCCCTGACCAAACTAAAACAAACAGACTACCCCACCCTAACTCACGCCCTGACCAAACTAAAACAAACAGACTACCCACCCTAACTCACGCCCTGACCATACTAAAACAAACAGACTACCCACCCCAACTCACGCCCTGACCATACTAAAACAAACAGACTACCCACCCTAACTCACGCCCTGACCAAACTAAAACAAACAGACTACCCCACCCTAACTCACGCCCTGACCAAACTAAAACAAACAGACTACCCACCCTAACTCACGCCCTGACCAAACTAAAACAAACAGACTACCCACCCTAACTCACGCCCCTGACCAAACTAAAACAAACAGACTACCCACCCTAACTCACGCCCTGACCAAACTAAAACAAACAGACTACCCACCCTAACTCACGCCCTGACCAAACTAAAACAAACAGACTACCCCACCCTAACTCACGCCCTGACCAAACTAAAACAAACAGACTACCCACCCTAACTCACGCCCTGACCATACTAAAACAAACAGACTACCCACCCCAACTCACGCCCTGACCATACTAAAACAAACAGACTACCCACCCTAACTCACGCCCTGACCAAACTAAAACAAACAGACTACCCCACCCTAACTCACGCCCTGACCAAACTAAAACAAACAGACTACCCACCCTAACTCACGCCCTGACCAAACTAAAACAAACAGACTACCCACCCTAACTCACGCCCTGACCAAACTAAAACAAACAGACTACCCACCCCAACTCACGCCCTGACCAAACTAAAACAAACAGACTACCCACCCTAACTCACGCCCTGACCAAACTAAAACAAACAGACTACCCACCCTAACTCACGCCCTGACCAAACTAAAACAAACAGACTACCCACCCTAACTCACGCCCTGACCAAACTAAAACAAACAGACTACCCACCCTAACTCACGCCCTGACCAAACTAAAACAAACAGACTACCCACCCCAACTCACACCCTGACCATACTAAAACAAACAGACTACCCACCCTAACTCACGCCCTGACCAAACTAAAACAAACAGACTACCCACCCTAACTCACGCCCTGACCAAACTAAAACAGAGACATAAAAAAGGAACTAAGGTCAGGACGTGACAGGTAGGGCTTAAGGTGCATCCCTATCTCACCCCACAGCCATGTGGAAATAAATGTGTGTGTTTTTTGTCAAATTTAACCGCACACTTGTTGTTTGTGTACATGGATTTTATAATGTCATGTGTTTTTCAGACAACACCACTTTACATCAATTTGTAGAGCAGACCTTCGTGCCAAATTGAGTCAAAAGCTTTTAGGAAATCAACAAGGCATGAGAATACTTTTTCTTTGTTTTGTTTGTTTGTCAATAAAGGTGTGCAGGGTGAATATGTGGTCGGTGGTACAGTAAAAATCAGTAAAAAATGTATGAGTCTGAAATTAATGTTAATGCAGAGGATTTTCCCATGGTTGCTGTTGACGCATATCCCAGAGTAGTTATTGGGGTCAAATTTGTCTCCACTTTTGTGGATTGGGGGGGGGGGGAATTGGGGGGGGGCAGTCCTTGGTTCCAAATATTGGAGAATATGTCAGAGCTGAAGATGGCGTTAAAGAGTTTAAGTATAGCCAATTGGAATGTGTGGTTTGTATATTTTATCATTTCATTAAAACCTATTAAGGCTACCCCCCTACTTTTAATAATGACATATCAGGCAATTTCCGGCCAAACGTTCCCCTAGCGGGATGTATGTCCTAGACAGCTTAAGGATACCATCAACACCAAAGGCCTTTTTGGGTTGGAGTGTTTGTATTGTGTCCTGTAGTTCATTCAATGTAATTGGAGAATCCAGTGGGTTCTGGTAGTCTTTAATAGCTGATTATAAGATTTGTATTTGATCATGTATATGTTTTTGCTCTTTATTCTTTGTTATAGAGCCAAAAAGATTGGAGAAGTGGTTTACCCATACATCTCCATTTTGGATAGATAAGCCCCACCCTCTTCAACATATATATCAATGAATTGGCGCGGGCACTAGAAAAGTCTGCAGCACCCGGCCTAACCCTGCTAGAATCTGAAGTCAAATGTCTACCGTTTGCTGATGATCTGATACTTCTGTCACCAACCAAGGAGGGCCTACAGCAGCACCTAGATCTGTCCCCAACCAAGGAGGGCCTACAGCAGCACCTAGATCTTATGCACAGATTCTGTCAGACCTGGGCCCTGACAGTAAATCTCAGTAAGACCAAAATAATGGTGTTCCAAAAAAGGTCCAGTCACCGGGACCACAAATACAAATTCCATCTAGAGAGAGAGAGAGAGTGGATGGACAGAGAGAGAGAGAGAGTGGATGGACAGAGAGAGAGAGAGAGTGGATGGACAGAGAGAGAGAGATGTTGCTGATGATCTGGTGCTTCTGTCACCAACCAAGGAGGGCCTACAGCAGCACCTAGATCTTATGCACAGATTCTGTCAGACCTGGGCCCTGACAGTAAATCTTATTCTTTGTTATAGAGCCAAAAAGATTGGAGAAGTGGTTTACCCAGACATCTCCATTTGGGATAATAATTATTCATGTTGTTGTTTGTTTAATGTGTTCAAATTTTCCCAGAAGTGATTCGATTGGATGGATTCTTCAATTACATTAAGCTGATTTCTGATGTGCTGTTCCTTCTTTTTCCGTAGTGTATTTCTGTATTTTTTTAGTGATTCACCATAGTGAAGGCGTAGGTTCAGGTTTTCTGGGTCTCAATGTTTTTGGTTGGACAGGTTTCTCAATTTCTTTCTTAGGTTTTTGCTTTCTTCATCAAACCATTTGTTATTGTTGAACATTTTCTTATGTTGTCTGCTAGAAATGTTTTGAGTTATAGGGAAGATGAGATATCAAATACTGTATGTTAGGATTTCCAAAGCGATAGATAATATACAAAGGTGAAATTAACAATAAAAATAAACAGTAAACATTCTCATAGAAGTTTCAAAAGAACGAAGACATTACAAAAGTACGAAAGGGAAAATAAATAATCTGTGTAATCTGAGGGAAATAATAGTAGAACCTAATATGGTCATACATACAGGTTAGGAAGTGGAGCTGTGTACAGTGTACAAATGGTTAAACGACACAAGATAAAATAAAAAATAAGCATAAATATGGGTTGTATTTACAATGGTGTTTGTTCTTCACTGGTTCTTCACTGGTTGCCCTTTTCTCATGGCAACAGGTCACAAATCTTGCTGCTGTGAAGGCACACTGTGGAATTTCACCCAGTAGATATGGGAGTTTATCAAAATTGGGTTTGTTTTCAAATTCTTTGTGGATCTGTGTAATCTGAGGGAAATATGTCTCTCTAATATGGTCATACATTGGGCAGGAGGTTAGGAAGTGCAGCTCAGTTTCCACCTCATTTTGTGGGCAGTGTGCACATAGCCTGTCTTCTATTGAGAGCCATGCCTGCCTACGGCGGTCTTTCTCAATAGCAAGGCAATGCTCACTGAGTCTGTACATAGTCAATGCTTTCCTTAAGTTTGGGTCAGTCACAGTGGTCAGGTATTCTGCCACTGTGTACTCTCTGTTTAGAGCCAAATAGCATTCTAGTTTGCTCTGTTTTTTTGTTAATTCTTTCCAATGTGTCAAGAAATAATCTTTGTTTCTCATGATTTGGTTGGGTCTAATTGTATTGCTGTCCCGGGGGTCTAATTGTATTGCTGTCCCGGGGCTCTGAGGGGTCTGTTTGTGTTTGTGAACAGAGCCACAGGACCAGCTTGCTTAGGGGACTCTTCTCCAGGTTCATCTCTCTGTAGGTGATGGCTTTGTTATGGAAGTTTGGGGAATCGCTTCCTTTTTGGTAGATGAAGAATTTAATAACATCTCTTTTCTGGATTTTGATAATTAGCGGGTATCTGTGTTTTTTATTGTACACAGAGGATATTTTTGCAAAATTCTGCATGCAGAATCTCAATTTGGTGTTTGTCCCATTTTGTGAGGTCTTGGTTGGTGAGTGGACCCCAGACCTCACAACCGTAAAGGGCAATGGGCTCTATGACTGATTCAAGTATTTTTAGCCAGATCCTAATTGGTATGTAGAATTTTCTGTTCCTTTTGATGGGATAGAATGCCCTTCTTGCCTTGTCTCTCTCTTGTCTCTCGGCTTTGTGTAAGTTACCTGTGGCGCTGATGTTTAGGCCAAGGTATGTATAGTTTTTTGTGTGCTCTAGGGCAACAGTGTCTTGATGTAATTTATATTTGTGGTCCTGGAGACTGGACCTTTTATGGAACACCATTATTCTGTTAGGGCCCAGGTCTCTTTCTTTCTCTGTCTGTCTGTCTGTCTGTCTGTCTGTCTGTCTGTCTGTCTGTCTGTCTGTCTGTCTGTCTGTCTGTCTGTCTGTCTGTCTGTCTGTCTGTCTGTCTGTCTGTCTGTCTGTCTGTCTGTCTGTCTGTCTGTCTGTCTGTCTGTCTGTCTGTCTGTCTGTCTGTCTGCCTGCCTGCCTGTCTGCCTGTCTGCCTGCCTGTCTGTCTGTCTGCCTGTCTGCCTGCCTGCCTGCCTGCCTGTCTGCCTGTCTGCCTGTCTGCCTATTCAGCCCCCCTTAAGTTAATACTTTGTAGCGCCACCTTTTGCTGCGATTACAGCTGTAAGTCGCTTGGGGTATGTCTCTATCAGTTTTGCACATCGAGAGACTGAATTTTTTTTTTTGTCAAAAGGCTTTGTAATTTCCAGTTAGAAATCTTCAGACCGTAGAAATGTATCAACCCATACAAATGTGTCCATTAACTATAATCCACCTCATAATTCCCTGTCATTGTTCTATTGTAGCGAACCGGCTCAAATTAAGATCCTCCACCTGTATGTGTGTATGTCGCTTCTGAGAGAGGGGAGTACATCCTGTTGTTTTCCTGGAGGACAGAGTACATCCTGTTGTTTTCCTGGAGGACAGAGTGAGGACATAGTGAGTGAATGAATTACTAGTCTTTATGTGGGTGTCACGCCCTGACCTTAGTTATCTATGTTTTCTGTATTATTTGGTCAGGTCAGGGTGTGACGAGGGTGGGTATGTGTGTTTGTATTGCCTTGTCTAGGGTTTTTTGTGTATCTATGGGGTTTTGGTATTGTCTAGGTAAATGTAGGTCTATGGTGGCCTGAATTGGTTCCCAATCAGAGACAGCTGTTTATCGTTGTCTCTGATTGGGGATCCTATTTAGGTTGCCATTTTCCATGTTGGTTTTGGTGGGTTATTGTCTATGTGTAGTTGCATGTCAGCACTCGTGTCTTATAGTTTGTTTGTTTGTTTGTTTGTTTGTTTGTGTTCTTCGTGTAAATAAAGAGGAATGTATTCTTATCACGCTGGTCTCCTCGTTATGACGAGGTGGTTAAGGGTACATACATGGAAATGTGTGTGTCTGGGTATTGCCCAGTATGCATATCAATATGCATGTAATTGGACACACACACACATTGTTCGGAGGTATATCAATGGAGAATTTGACAAGTGTCATGGTGGTAAAAGTGGTTTCTTACTGTGGATAAACAAGATCTCCCATAGGATTCCCATTGTGTGTGTGTGTGTGTGTGTGTGTGTGTGTGTGTGTGTGTGTGTGTGTGTGTGTGTGTGTGTGTGTGTTGTGAGCAACAGAGAGATGCTGAGGGACATCTTTTCTAATGCATATCCCATATGTTGATCCTTAACCACTCTGTCCCTAGAGGCCATTAGAGGAGAGGGAACAGGAAAGAGAACAGAGAGAGAGGAGAGAAAACAGAGAGAGATAACAGGAGAGAGAGAACACAGAGAGAGAGAACAGAGAGAGATAACAGGAGAGAGATACCAGGAGAGAGATAACAGGAGAGAGAACACAGAGAGAGAGAACACAGAGAGATAACAGGAGAGAGATAACAGAGAGAGAGAACAGAGAGAGATAACAGGAGAGAGAGAACAGGAGAGAGAGAACACACAGAGAGAGAACATGAGAGTACAGAGAGAGAGATAACAGAGAGAGAACAGAGAGAGAGAGCAGAGAGAGAGAACAGAGACAGAGAGAGAGCACAGACAGAGAGAGAGAACCGAGAGAGAGAACATGAGAGAGTACAGAGAGAGAGAACCGAGAGAGAGAACATGAGAGAGTACAGAGAGAGAGTACAGAGAGAGAGAACCGAGAGAGAGAACAGAGACACAGAGAGAGAACAGAGACAGAGAGAGAGAACAGAGAGAGAAAACAGAGACAGAACAGAGAGTTAGAACAGAGACAGAGAGAGAGAACAGAGACAGAACAGAGAGTTAGAACAGAGACAGAGAGAGAGAACAGAGACAGAACAGAGAGTTAGAACAGAGACAGAGAGAGAGAGCAATTACATTGAATGAGTTACAGGATAAAATAAAAACCCTCCAACCCAAAAAGGCCTGTGGTGTTGATGGTATCCTCAATGAAATGATCAAATATACAGACAACAAATCCAATTGGCTATACTAAAACTCTTTAACATCATCCTTAGCTCTGGCATCTTCCCCAATATTTGGAACCAAGGACTGATCACCCCAATCCACAAAAGTGGAGACAAATTTGACCCCAATAACTACCGTGGAATATGCGTCAACAGTAACCTTGGGAAAATCCTCTGCATCATTAACAGCAGACTCGTACACTTCCTCAATGAAAACAATGTACTGAGCAAATGTCAAATTGGCTTTTTACCAAATTACCGTACAACAGACCATGTATTCACGCTGTACACCCTAATTGACAACCAAACAAACCAAAACAAAGGCAAAGTCTTCTCATGCTTTGTTGATTTCAAAAAAGCCTTCGACTCAATTTGGCATGAGGGTCTGCTATACAAACTGATGGAAAGTGGTGTTGGGGGTAAAACATACGACATTATAAAATCCATGTACACAAACAACAAGTGTGCGGTTAAAATTGGCAAAAAAACACACACATTTCTTCACACAGGGTCGTGGGGTTCGACAGGGATGCAGCTTAAGCCCCACCCTCTTCAACATATATATCAACGAATTGGCGCGGGCACTAGAAAAGTCTGCAGCACCCGGCCTCACCCTACTAGAATCCGAAGTCAAATGTCTGCTGTTTGCTGATGATCTGGTGCTTCTGTCACCAACCAAGGAGGGCCTACAGCAGCACCTAGATCTTATGCACAGATTCTATCAGACCTGGGCCCTGACAGTAAATTTCAGTCAGACCAAAATAATGGTGTTCCAAAAAAGGACCAGTCAACAGGACCACAAATAAAAATTCCATCTAGACACTGTTGCCCTAGAGCACACAAAAAACTATACATACCTTGGCCTAAACATCAGCTCCACAGGTAACTTCCACAAAGCTGTGAACGATCTGAGAGACAAGGCAAGAAGGGCATTCTATGCCATCAAAAGGAACATAAATGTCAACATACCAATTAGGATTTGGCTAAAAATACTTGAATCAGTCATAGAGCCCATTCCCCTTTATGGTTGTGAGGTCTGGGGTCCGCTCACCAACCAAGACTTCACAAAATGGGACAAACACCAAATTGAGACTCTGCACGCAGAATTCTGCAAAAATATCCTTCGTGTACAACGTAGGACACCAAATAATGCATGCAGAGTAGAATGAGGCCGATATCCACTAATTATCAAAATCCAGAAAAGAGCCGTTAAATTCTATAACCACCTAAAAGGAAGCAATTCCCAAACCTTCCATAACAAAGCCATCACCTACAGAGAGATGAACCTGGAGAAGAGTCCCCTAAGCAAGCTGGTCCTGGGGCTCTGTTCACAAACACAAACACACCCTACAGAGCCCCAGGACAGCAGCACCATTAGACCCAACCAAATCATGAGAAAACAAAAAGATAACTACTTGACACATTGGAAAGAATTAACAAAAAAACAGAGCAAACTAGAATGCTATTTGGCCCTACACAGAGAGTACACAGCGGCAGAATACCTGACCACTGTGACTGAACCAAAATTAAGGAACGCTTTGACTATGTACAGACTCAGTGAGCATAGCCTTGCTATTGAGAAAGGCCGCCGTAGGCAGACATGGCTCTCAAGAGAAGACAGGCTATGTGCTCACTGCCCACAAAATGAGGAGGAAACTGAGCTGCACTTCTTAACCTCCTGCCCAATGTATGACCATATTAGAGAGACATATTTCTCCCAGATTACACAGATCCACAAAGAATTCGAAAACAAATCCAATTTTGAAAAACTCCCATATCTACTGGGTGAAATTCCACAGTGTGCCATCACAGCAGCAAGATTTGTGACCTGTTGCCACGAGAAAAGGGCAACCAGTGAAGAACACACACCATTGTAAATACAACCCATATCTATGCTTGTTTATTTTATCTTGTGTCCTTTACCATTTGTACATTGTTAAAACACTGTATATATATAATATGACATTTGTAATGTCTTTATTGTTTTGAAACTTCTGTATGTGTAATGTTTACTGTTAATTTTTATTGTTTATTTCACTTTATATATTCACTTTATATATTATCTACCTCACTTGCTTTGGCAATGTTAACACATGTTTCCCATGCCAATAAAGCCCTTGAATTGAATTGAGAGCAGAAAGAGAGAACATGAGAGAGTACAGAGAGAGAACAGAGAGAGAGAACTGAGACCGAGAGAGAGAGAGAGAGCGAGAGAACAGAGAACAGAGAGAGAGAGAGAGAGAGAGAGCGAGAGAACAGAGAACAGAGAGAGAGAGAGAGAGAGAGAGAGAGAGAGAGAGAGAACTGAGACCGAGAGAGAGAGCGAGAGAACTGAGAACAGAGAGAGAGAGAGAGAGAGAACAGAGAACCGAGAGAGAGAGAGAGAGAGCGAGGGAACAGAGAACAGAGAGAGAGAGAGAGAGAGAGAGAGAACTGAGACCGAGAGAGAGAGAGAGCGAGAGAACAGAGAACAGAGAGAGAGAGAGAGAGAGAGAGAGAACTGAGACCGAGAGAGAGAGAGTGTGTGTGCCATCACAGCAGCAAGATTTGTGACCTGTTGCCACGAGAAAAGGGCAACCAGTGAAGAACAAACACCATTGTAAATACACCCATATTTATGCTTATTTATTTTATCTTGTGTCCTTTAGCCATTTGTACATTGTTAGAACACTGTATATATATAATATGACATTTGTAATGTCTTTACTGTTTTGAAACTTCTGTATGTGTAATGTTTACTGTTAATTTTTGTTGTTTTTCACTTTATATATTCACTTTGTATGTTGTCTACCTCACTTGCTTTGGCAATGTTAACACATGTTTCCCATGCCAATAAAGCCCTTGAATTGAATTGAATTGAGAGAGAGAGAGAGAGAGAACAGAGAACAGAGAACAGAGAGAGAGAGAGAGAGAGAGAGAACAGAGAACAGAGAACAGAGAGAGAGAGAGAGAACAGAGAACAGAGAGAGAGAGAGAGAAAAAAGAGTGTGTGGACAGAGAACAACATGAATAGCTCCTCTGATTGGTTGTATTGGGCCTCTCCTAGCTACAGCGAGGGGGTAGGAGCGAGGGGGTAGGAGAGGAGACAAGGCATTGACTAAAACAATGAGATGCCATCTTTTACTTCATGTAACTCTTTCAGCTTGAATTGTACATTAGCTACTAACAATTCAACCTGGTTCCACTTAGAATGCTGAGCAAGCACACGCATTGTCTTCAGGAAATGGACATTTTCTTGACTAGATAAGAGGTACTCTAGGAGGGGGTAAGGGGTAGGATGGGGTAGAGGGAGAAGAGGGCGGGGTGGTAAGGGGTGACTTGTCAACTCAGGGTTAACCCCCCCAGAACCCTCAAAGGTTAATGACCTACGAAACAATACCTTGTGATCTGATTAGATACAAGCCTGAGGCCAATACACGCACGCACACACACACACACACACACACACACACACACACACACACACACACACACACACACACACACACACACACACACACACACACACACACACACACACACACACACACACACACACACACACACACACACACACACACACACACACACACACACACAGTGAGGTAAAAGATGCGATCAGCATATAATGGGTCTTCAACAATGCCTTCACAGTCCAGTGTGCTTTGCTCTAATGTGGCTCATTCAAGCACCTAACTCTATCTATTGTAATTGGTTTTACTGCCTATCCCAGCACTAAATCTCCTAATTAGCAGACTTAGCATCTTTCCCCTGCACATTTAGTTATATGCTAGCATTTTATCCCTACAATGGAGCCAATATGTAACTTTTAGTTTGAATTGAGGAGCCCTGGTTTCAACAACCTGGTTTTAGTAGGAGACTCACAGTACTTGTAAGGTCTCCATTTAATTTATTTTATTTTTTAGAAAAAATAGATATTTTGACCTGTTGTGAGACAACCTTGTTAAATAATGTTTGAATACATTTGCGTAGAAGTCTGTAAAGAAATGTTCCTCTACAATATAATACAGTCTTTATTTATCCGTCAAATAAAGAAGACAGAATTGTAGTAATTTCTGCTTTTCACAGACGCTGGACTCATCTAGAATATATTTTTTTGCTCGTCTCAGTATTTGAGTATTTTGTCCCTTCTCATGAAAAGACAGCCAGCTCATGTGTTGTGTGTTTGAAGAGCTCTGTGAGCTACTGTGATTTTAATGCCCTGTGAGCTACTGTGATTTTAATGCTCTGTGAGCTACTGTGATTTTAATGCTCTGTGAGCTACTGTGATTTTAATGCTCTGTGAGCTACTGTGATTTTAATGCTCTGTGAGCTACTGTGATTTTAATGCTCTGTGAGCTACTGTGATTTTAATGCCCTGTGAGCTACTGTGATTTTAATGCTCTGTGAGCTACTGTGATTTTAATGCCCTGTGAGCTACTGTGATTTTAATGCTCTGTGAGCTACTGTGATTTTAATGTTCTGTGAGCTACTGTGATTTTAGTGCTCTGTGAGCTACTGTGATTTTAGTGCTCTGTCAGCTATGAGCGACTGTGATTTTAATGCTCTGTTAGCTATGAGCGACTGTGATTTTAATGCTCTGTGAGCTTCTGTGAATTTAGTGCTCTGTGCGCTACTGTGAATTTAATGCTCTGTCAGCTATGAGCGACTGTGATTTTAATGCTCTGCTAGCTATGAGCGAATGTGATTTTAATGCTCTGTGAGCTTCTGTGAATTTAGTGCTCTGTGCGCTACTGTGAATTTAATGCTCTGTCAGCTATGAGCGACTGTGATTTTAATGCTCTGTTAGCTATGAGCGACTGTGATTTTAATGCTCTGTTAGCTATGAGCGACTGTGATTTTAATGCTCTGTTAGCTATGAGCAACTGTGATTTTAATGCTCTGTTAGCTATGAGCTACTGTGATTTTAATACTCATCTAGAGTGATTAGATTAGATCAGTGCACTCTCTCTACAGTAGTTGAGACTAGTAGCTTGGTCATCTTCATGAAACATCGCACCGAATGTTTCAGGTAAAATCGATTCACACTCGGTTCTCAAACTACGTTCAGAGGAGCTAAGTTCTCTGGGCCAGCAAACTACGTTCAGAGGTGCTAAATTCTCTGGGCCAGCAAACTACGTTCAGAGGTGCTAAGTTCTCTGGGCCAGCAAACTACGTTCAGAGGAGCTAAGTTCTCTGGGCCAGCAAACTACGTTCAGAGGTGCTTAGTTCTCTGAGCCAGCAAACTACGTTCAGAGGTGCTTAGTTCTCTGGGCCAGCAAACTACATTCAGAGGTGCTTAGTTCTCTGGGCCAGAAAACTACGTTCAGAGGTGCTAAGTTCTCTGGGCCAGCAAACTACGTTCAGAGGTGCTAAGTTCTCTGGGCCAGCAAACTACGTTCAGAGGTGCTAAGTTCTCTGGGTCAGCAAACTACGTTCAGAGGTGCTAAGTTCTCTGGGCCAGCAAACTACATTCAGAGGTGCTAAGTTCTCTGGGCCAGCAAACTACGTTCAGAGGTGCTAAGTTCTCTGGGCCAGCAAACACCACTAGTGTGTCTGAGCTTTCAGACGAAGGCATTGGATCTTTACGTATCGACAGTCCTGTATTGTTGTTGTCACTGAGCTCTGCTGTGTGGAGAGGAAGTGAGTCCTATCTTTAACAAAGCAGTGCTCAGCCAATCAAAATAAGATAAGATCGATCGTACACAGTCCTCAGGCCGATTGGCCTAGCTGATTAGAGCTAACAGGAAATGGGAATGTTGCTACAGTACTCTACTTTTGACCAGGGCCCATGAGGCCACAAGAGGTGTTTAATAAAGGTGTCAAAATGATTTAGTTTGGCTGGAACCTTGGCTAACTTGGCTAACTTGGCTAGCGAACCGAACGAGTGTGTTTGCATACCACTTAATTAAAGACTTTCGCTTGATACATTTAGAAAAATGTGGCAATAGCACTGTTTTTTTCAATTTTCAGATGCCATAGCCTGTATACACTTTCTCAAAATAATCAGAATGAATCTGTCTCAAGAAATCTGTCATTCATTTTGACATTTTTGCCGAGGAGATAAAACTGAGCGAATAACTATGTTTTTTTGCAGTATTTTTCAATGAACAAATTTACATGAAAACAAGTTTTCTCTCGTTGAATGATATCAAAGACTTTATTGAAGAAGTGGGAAGCATGCGTGAGATGCCTCTCTCCCTTCCTCACAACCTCCCTCCCTCCCTCCCACTCTCGCTCTCTGCTCCCTCCCTCCCACTCTCTCTCTCTGCCTCCCTCCCTCCCACTCTCTCTCTCTGCTCCCTCCCTCCCACTCTCTCTCTCTGCCTCCCTCCCTCCCACTCTCTCTCTGCTACCCCCTCCCACTCTCTCTCTCTGCCTCCCTCCCTCCCACTCTCTCTCTCTGCTCCCTCCCTCCCACTCTCTCTCTCTGCCTCCCTCCCTCCCACTCTCTCTCTCTCTGCCTCCCTCCCTCCCACTCTCTCTCTCTGCTCCCTCCCTCCCACTCTCTCTCTCTGCCTCCCTCCCTTCCACTCTCTCTCTCTGCTCCCTCCCTCCCACTCTCTCTCTGCTCCCTCCCTCCCACTCTCTCTCTCTGCCTCCCTCCCTCCCACTCTCTCTCTGCTCCCTACCTCGCACTCTCTCTCTCTGCCTCCCTCCCTCCCACTCTCTCTCTGCTCCCTCCCTCCCACTCTCTCTCTCTGCTCCCTCCCTCCCACTCTCTCTCTCTGCTCCCTCCCTCCCACTCTCTCTCTCTGCTCCCTCCCTCCCAGTGGGAGGATGACAGAGGAATAAATGGAACCTGGAGAGGGTGATGACAGAGGATAAATGGAACCTGGAGAAGGTGATGACAGAGGAATAAATGGAACCCGAAGAGGGTGATGACAGAGAAATAAATGGAACCTGGAGAGGGTGATGACAGAGGAATAAATGGAACCTGGAAAAGGTGATGACAGAGGATATAAATGGAACCTGAAGAGGGTCATGACAGAGGAATAAATGGAACCTGGAGAGGGTGATGACAGAGGAATAAATGGAACCTGAAGAGGGTGATGACAAAGAAATAAATGGAACCTGGAGAGGGTGATGACAGAGGAATAAATGGAACCTGAAGAGGGTGATGATAGAGGAATAAATGGAACCTGAAGAGGGTGATGACAGAGGAATAAATGGAACCTGGAGAGGGTGATGACAGAGGAATAAATGGAACCTGAAGACGGTGATGCCAGAGGAATAAGTGGAACCTGAAGAGGGTGATGACAGAGAAATAAATGGAACCTGAAGAGGCTGATGACAGAGGAATAAATGGAACCTGGAGAAGGTGATGACAGAGGAATAAATGGAACCTGGAGAGGGTGATGACAGAGGAATAAATGGAACCTGAAGAGGGTGATGACAGAGGAATAAATGGAACCTGAAGAGGGTGATGACAGAGGAATAAATGGAATCTGAAGAGGGTGATGACAGAGGAATAAATGGAACCTGAAGAGGGTGATGACAGAGGAATAAATGGAACCTGAAGAGGGTGATGACAGAGGAATAATTGGAACCTGAAAAGGGTGCTGACAGAGGAATAAATGGAACCTGAAGAGGGTGATGACAGAGGAATAAATGGAACCTGAAGAGGGTGATGACAGAGGAATAAATGGAATGGTTGAGTAGAGAGGAGATGTTTATGAGTGGGTTTGAGAGGGAGGGGTCACTTGGCTCAGCCCTCAGATTGCATCCCAAATGGACCCCGATTCCCTACAGTATATAGTTTACTGTGGGCCAATGGTCAGAGGTAGTGTAGTGTAGAAACAATAGGAGGCCTTTTGAGACATAGTTAATGGCTTGTGGTGGAGCTGTCAATGACATGTTGTGGGGGAGGGGTGTGTGGACTGGGTGGAAACTGGAGAGGGTTTTCTTTGTCCTCTGCTCTGTCTGTTGCCCCCCGGTTTTTGCTGTCAACTCACAGTGTGAGGCGGGGGTGTTGAGGGGAGAGGTGGGGGAGAGGTAGAAGTGGCGGAGATTTAGGGGGAGAGGGGGGTGAAGGGGAGAGGTTTAGAGAAGTACTGTTGTTTAGGCTCATGATTTGTTTGACAGGATTTTAATGTTTTCATCCTCCTTAATGCCCGGAGTTTTTCCAGGATTAAAAAACAAAAAACATAATGACCTGATTCAGCTGTCGAGTGGTTCAGCGATCTGAGGTACTGCATCTAGGTAACAGAGGCGTCACTACATACCCTGGTTCCGCGATCTGAGGTACTGCATCTCAGTAACAGAGGCGTCACTACATACCCTGGTTCCGCGATCTGAGGTACTGCATCTAGGTAACAGAGGCGTCACTACATACCCTGGTTCCGCGATCTGAGGTACTGCATCTCAGTAACAGAGGCGTCACTACATACCCTGGTTCAGTGATCTGAGGTACTGCATCTCAGTAACAGAGGCGTCACTACATACCCTGGTTCAGCGATCTGAGGTATTTTATCTCAGTGCCAGAGGCGTCACTACATACCCTGGTTTGATCCTGGGCTGTATCACAACCGGCTGTGATCGGGAGTCCCACAGGGCAGCGCACAATTGGCTCAGCGTCGTATGGATTTGGCCCGGGATATGCCGTCATTGTGAAAAACGAATCTTTTCTTAACTGACTTGCCTAGTTAAATAAAGGTTAAAAAAACTTTTTTTTAAAAGTAGAAAACATAAGATGAAAATTACAGGCCTCTCTCATCTTTTTTAAGTGGGAGAACTTGCACAATTGGTGGCTGACTAAATACTTTTTTGACCCACTTTAATTTGACTTGCATATCTCAACATTTTGACATAGTATTAACATTTGTAAAAAAAAAAAAAAATTGATATATATTGTAACTGGAAAAGGCTTCCAGTTTCGTGACTCAGTGCATCCGGTAAAATGAGGCTGTTACTGAAATGCATCCGGTAAAATGAGGCTGTTACTGAAATGCATCCGGTAAAATGTTACTGAAATGTCAGGTAAAAAACACATAAAACAAGTCTCAAATATAAGGAAATGTCATTTCAACTGTTTTCAAAAACATTGCTCTGCTTTTACCATATATCCTGTAGGAGTGTTGAGTTCAACGAGACCAGTCTGTTTTCACTGTCCTGCTGGGAGGGGGCAGCTGTCGGGCGAGTGTCATGCGTAACCTCACGAGGTGTGGTCGAAATGTGAGAATTTCGCACGTTTACACAACAGGATTGTCTCTGGAAAAGGTTTGTTTGTTATCGCCAATGTGAAACACAGTCAAATAGACAGAATGAACTATTTCACAGCCTGGTAAGGCAACTGCTCCGCCCTCAACCGTAAGGCTCTCCAGAGGGTGGTGTGGTCCGCACAACGCATCACCGGGGACAAACTACCAGCCCTCCATGATACCTACACCACCCGATGTCACGGGAAGGCCAAAAAGATCATCAAGGACAACAACCACTCGAGACACTGCCTGTTCACCCCGCTATCATCCAGAAGGCGAGGTCAGTACAGGTGCATCAAAGCAGGGACCGAGAGACTGATAAACAGCTTCTATCTCAAGGCCATCAGACTGCTAAACAGCCATCACTAACTCAGAGAGGCTGCTGCCTACATTGAGACCCAATCACTGGACACTTTAATAAATGGATCACTAGTCACTTTAAACAATACCACTTCAAATAATCTTACATTCCTCATATCACCAGTGTATACTTTATTTTATACCATCTATTGCATATTGCCTATGCCGCTCGGCCATCGCTCATCCATATATTTATATGTACATATTCTCATTCACCCCTTTAGATGTGTGTATTAGGTAGTTATTGGAGAATTGTTAGACTACTTGTTAGATATTACTGCACAGTCGGAACTAGAAGCACAAGCATTTCTCTACAGTCCCATTAACATCTGCTAACCATGTGTATGGCCAAAAACATTTGATTTGATTTGATTTGAACTGGTCTCTCCCCAAAGTTCTTGACAGGCACTTGTGCTGCTGTCACGACGCTGTGGTGTGAGATAAGATAATAGAAGTTAAGATAAGATAAGATAAGTTAAGACAATAAGATAAGTTAAGATAAGATAACTTAAATTAAGTTAAGCTAATATAAGATAACTTAAGTTAAGTTAAGTTAAGTTAAGATACCACGGTCAAGGTCAGGAAACTTTCTAATCCTAGCCTCAGATTTAATCTAAAAAGTTACATTGTCACTTACTGGTAACGTTCGTAAAACATTTCTTTTTTTATTACATTTTTTTAAACTGTAATTTAAAAAAAAGTGCAGTTGTTGATAAAGTTGTATATTTTTGTTTTTGTAATTTAGTTGTTGGTTTCAAAAGTTGAGCTAAAGTTTTGTGTGTCAGGTACATTAAAGTTGTATATTGTTCCTGCGGTCATTGTAGCTCTGCAGAAAGCGTTTTCTCATTTTAACTGTGTAGAAGTTGAGCTGAAGTTCTGTAAAGTACATTTACCACAGCATAACTTTAGTTGACTCCAGGCCCATAATATTACTACAGCCTACAGTCACCCCAACCCCATGTGATGAGAAAATAAATAAAAAGCCCAGAGGAGTCTGCCTCCTCCTCTCCCCTCGTTTAACTTCTGAGGATTACCTCTCATGCCTGCTGTAGCATCGTTTAAAGGGAAAACGTCTCAGCGCATCAAGTCAACGGAGCCCTCCCTCTGATTCCTAACTGCCTGCCCATGGATGGGTGGAGCTTCATCTTCCCTCTGATGGATGGGTGGAGCTTCATGTTCCCTCTGATTCCTAACTGCCTGCCCATGGATGGGTGGAGCTTCATCTTCCCTCTGGTGGATGGGTGGAGCTTCATGTTCCCTCTGATTCCTAACTGCCTGCCCATGGATGGTTGGAGCTTCATGTTCCCTCTGATTCCTAACTGCCTGCCCATGGATGGGTGGAGCTTCATGTTCCCTCTGATTCCTAACTGCCTGCCCATGGATGGTTGGAGCTTCATGTTCCCTCTGATTCCTAACTGCCTGCCCATGGATGGGTGGAGCTTCATGTTCCCTCTGATTCCTAACTGCCTGCCCATGGATGGGTGGAGCTTCATCTTCCCTCTGATGGATGGGTGGAGCTTCATCTTCTCTCTGATTCCTAACTGCCTGCCCATGGATGGGTGGAGCTTCATCTTCCCTCTGATGGATGGGTGGAGCTTCATGTTCCCTCTGATGGATGGGTGGAGCTTCATCTTCTCTCTGATGGATGGGTGGAGCTTCATCTTTTCTCTGATGGATGGGTGGAGCTTCATCTTCTCTCTGATGGATGGGTGGAGCTTCATCTTCCCTCTGATGGATGGGTGGAGTTTCATCTTCCCTCTGATGGATGGGTGGAGCTTCATCTTCTCTCTGATGGATGGGTGGAGCTTCATCTTCTCTCTGATGTATGGGTGGAGCTTCATCTTCTCTCTGATGGATGGGTGGAGCTTCATCTTCTCTCTGATGGATGGGTGGAGCTTCATCTTCTCTCTGATGGATGGGTGGAGCTTCATCTTCTCTCTGATGGATGGGTGGGCGAGAAGTAAAGAAAGTCAGTCTGTCTTTTTCAAGTTGTGGGTTGAGGCTTAACTACCCAACATATCCCCACCAAATAGTTAATACTGTAACCCACACTACTAGTTAATACTGTAACCCACACTACTAGTTAATACTGTAACCCACACTACTAGTTAATACTGTAACTCACACTAATAGTTAATACTGTAACTCACACTAATAGTTAATACTGTAACTCACACTAATAGTTAATACTGTAACTCACCCCTATAGTTAATACTGTAACTCACCCTAATAGTTAATACTGTAACCCACACTAATAGTTAATACTGTAACTCACACTAATAGTTAATACTGTAACTCACCCTAATAGTTAATACTGTAACTCACACTAATAGTTAATACTGTAACCCACACTAATAGTTAATACTGTAACCCACACTAATAGTTAATACTGTAACCCACACTAATAGTTAATACTGTAACCCACACTAATAGTTAATACTGTAACCCACACTAATAGTTAATACTGTAACTCACCCTAATAGTTAATACTGTAACCCACACTAATAGTTAATACTGTAACTCACCCTAATAGTTAATACTGTAACCCACACTAATAGTTAATACTGTAACCCACACTAATAGTTAATACTGTAACTCACCCTAATAGTTAATACTGTAACTCACACTAATAGTTAATAATGTAACCCACACAAATAGTTAATACTGTAACCCACACTAATAGTTAATACTGTAACCCACACTAATAGTTAATACTGTAACCCACACTAATAGTTAATACTGTAACTCACCCTAATAGTTAATACTGTAACCCACACTAATAGTTAATACTGTAACTCACCCTAATAGTTAATACTGTAACCCACACTAATAGTTAATACTGTAACCCACACTAATAGTTAATACTGTAACCCACACTAATAGTTAATACTGTATCTCACCCCTATAGTTAATACTGTAACTCACACTAATAGTTAATACTGTAACCCACACTAATAGTTAATACTGTAAAATACACTACTAGTTAATACTGTAACCCACACTAATAGTTAATACTGTATCTCACCCCTATAGTTAATACTGTAACCCACACTACTAGTTAATACTGCAAACCCACACTAATAGTTAATACTGTAAAACACACTACTAGTTAATACTGTAACCCACACTAATAGTTAATACTGTATCTCACCCCTATAGTTAATACTGTAACTCACACTAATAGTTAATACTGTAACTCACACTAATAGTTAATACTGTAACTCACACTAATAGTTAATACTGTAACCCACACTAATAGTTAATACTGTATCTCACCCCTATAGTTAATACTGTAACCCACACTAATAGTTAATACTGTATCTCACCCCTATAGTTAATACTGTAACTCACACTAATAGTTAATACTGTAACTCACACTAATAGTTAATACTGTAACTCACACTAATAGTTAATACTGTATCTCACCCCTATAGATAATACTGTAACTCACCACTATAGTTAATACTGTAACTCACCCTAATAGTTAATACTGTAACTCACACTAATAGTTAATACTGTAACCCACACTAATAGTTAATACTGTAACTCACACTAATAGTTAATACTGCAACTCACACTAATAGTTAATACTGTAACCCACACTAATAGTTAATACTGTAACTCACACTAATAGTTAATACTGTAACCCACACTACTAGTTAATACTGTAACTCACACTAATAGTTAATACTGTAACTCACACTAATAGTTAATACTGTAACCCACACTAATAGTTAATACTATAACTCACACTAATAGTTAATACTGTAACTCACACTAATAGTTAATACTGTAACCCACACTAATAGTTAATACTGTAACTCAAACTAATAGTTAATACTGCAACTCACCCCTATAGTTAATACTGTAACCCACACTAATAGTTAATACTGTAACTCACACTAATAGTTAATACTGTAACCCACACTACTAGTTAATACTGTAACTCACACTAATAGTTAATACTGCAACTCACCCCTATAGTTAATACTGTAACCCACACTAATAGTTAATACTGTAACTCACACTAATAGTTAATACTGCAACTCACCCCTATAGTTAATACTGTAACCCACACTACTAGTTAATACTGTAACTCACACTAATAGTTAATACTGCAACTCACCCCTATAGTTAATACTGTAACCCACACTACTAGTTAATACTGTAACCCACACTAATAGTTAATACTGTAACTCACACTAATAGTTAATACTGTAACTCACCCTAATAGTTAATACTGTAACTCACACTAATAGTTAATACTGTAACTCACACTAATAGTTAATACTGTAACCCACACTAATAGTTAATACTGTAACCCACACTAATAGTTAATACTGTAACTCACACTAATAGTTAATACTATAACTCACACTAATAGTTAATACTGTAACTCACACTAATAGTTAATACTGTAACTCACACTAATAGTTAATACTGTAACTCACACTAATAGTTAATACTGCAACTCACACTAATAGTTAATACTGTAACTCAAACTAATAGTTAATACTGCAACTCACCCCTATAGTTAATACTGTAACCCACACTAATAGTTAATACTGTAACTCACCCCTATAGTTAATACTGTAACTCACACTAATAGTTAATACTGTAACCCACACTAATAGTTAATACTGTAACTCACACTAATAGTTAATACTGTAACCCACACTAATAGTTAATACTGTAACTCACACTAATAGTTAATACTGTAACTCACACTAATAGTTAATACTGTAACCCACACTAATAGTTAATACTGTAACCCACACTAATAGTTAATACTGTAACTCACACTAATAGTTAATACTGTAACCCACACTAATAGTTAATACTGTAACTCACACTAATAGTTAATACTGTAACCCACACTAATAGTTAATACTGTAACTCACACTAATAATTAATACTGTAACCCACACTAATAGTTAATACTGTAACTCACACTAATAGTTAATACTGTAACTCACCCTAATAGTTAATACTGTAACCCACACTAATAGTTAATACTGTAACCCACACTAATAGTTAATACTGTAACTCAAACTAATAGTTAATACTGTAACCCACACTAATAGTTAATACTGTAACCCACACTAATAGTTAATACTGTAACTCAAACTAATAGTTAATACTGCAACTCACCCCTATAGTTAATACTGTAACCCACACTAATAGTTAATACTGTAACTCACACTACTAGTTAATACTGTAACCCACACTACTAGTTAATACTGTAACTCACACTACTAGTTAATACTGTAACCCACACTACTAGTTAATACTGTAACTCACACTACTAGTTAATACTGTAACTCACACTAATAGTTAATACTGTAATTCACACTAATAGTTAATACTGTAACTCACACTAATAGTTAATACTGTAATTCACACTAATAGTTAATACTGTAACCCACACTAATAGTTAATACTGTATCTCACACTAATAGTTAATACTGTAATTCACACTAATAGTTAATACTGTAACTCACACTAATAGTTAATACTGTAACCCACACTACTAGTTAATACTGTAACTCACACTACTAGTTAATACTGTAACCCACACTAATAGTTAATACTGTAACTCACACTAATAGTTAATACTGTAATTCACACTACTAGTTAATACTGTAACTCACACTAATAGTTAATACTGTAACTCACACTAATAGTTAATACTGTAACCCACACTACTAGTTAATACTGTAACCCACACTAATAGTTAATACTGTAACTCACCCTAATAGTTAATACTGTAACTCACACTAATAGTTAATACTGTAACCCACACTAATAGTTAATACTGTAACTCACACTAATAGTTAATACTGTAACTCACACTAATAGTTAATACTGTAACCCACACTACTAGTTAATACTGTAACTCACACTACTAGTTAATACTGTAACCCACACTAATAGTTAATACTGTAACTCACACTAATAGTTAATACTGTAATTCACACTACTAGTTAATACTGTAACTCACACTAATAGTTAATACTGTAACTCACACTAATAGTTAATACTGTAACTCACACTACTAGTTAATACTGTAACTCACACTAATAGTTAATACTGTAACCCACACTACTAGTTAATACTGTAACTCACACTAATAGTTAATACTGTAACTCACACTAATAGTTAATACTGTAACTCACACTAATAGTTAATACTGTAACTCACACTAATAGTTAATACTGTAACTCACACTAATAGTTAATACTGTAACTCACACTAATAGTTAATACTGTAACTCACACTAATAGTTAATACTGCAACTCACCACTATAGTTAATACTGTAACCCACACTAATAGTTAATACTGTAACTCACACTAATAGTTAATACTGTAACTCACACTAATAGTTAATACTGTAACTCACACTAATAGTTAATACTGTAACCCACACTAATAGTTAATACTGTAACTCACCCTAATAGTTAATACTGTAACTCACACTAATAGTTAATACTGTAACCCACACTAATAGTTAATACTGTAACTCACACTAATAGTTAATACTGTAACTCACACTAATAGTTAATACTGTAACCCACACTAATAGTTAATACTGTAACTCACCCTAATAGTTAATACTGTAACTCACACTAATAGTTAATACTGTAACCCACACTAATAGTTAATACTGTAACTCACCCTAATAGTTAATACTGTAACTCACACTAATAGTTAATACTGTAACCCACACTAATAGTTAATACTGTAACTCACACTAATAGTTAATACTGTAACCCACACTAATAGTTAATACTGTAACCCACACTAATAGTTAATACTGTAACTCACCCCTATAGTTAATACTGTAACCCACACTAATAGTTAATACTGTAACCGACACTAATAGTTAATACTGTAACTCACACTAATAGTTAATACTGTAACTCACACTAATAGTTAATACTGTAACTCACACTAATAGTTAATACTGTAACTCACACTAATAGTTAATACTGTAACTCACACTAATAGTTAATACTGTAACTCACACTAATAGTTAATACTGTAACTCACACTAATAGTTAATACTGTAACCCTTAAAAAACAAATGAATATAGCATGTGCACCCTGTCCTCCCAGTTCACATCCTGTAAGCGATAGATACCAAAGCTAGTGGCTTGGTAAGAATAACTTTGTCACATCACTAGCAAAACTTAATAAGGAAAGCTAACTGCATATTACATTTTTTCATTTCAGTGGCTCTGTAAAAAAAAAGAGAGAGGTTCATGTTGTATGTTAGCTGGTGTTTGGACAGTATTTACCCGCAACCTGCTCAACTCCTTCATGCTCAACTCCCTCATGCTCAACTCCTTCATGCTCAACTCCTTCATGCTCAACTCCTTCATGCTCAACTCCTTCATGCTCAACTCCTTCATGCTCAACTCCTTCATGCTCAACTCCTTCATGCTCAACTCCTTCATGCTCAACTCCTTCATGCTCAACTCCTTCATGCTCAACTGAGTTGACTCCAGTAAATGTAAATAGCAGCCAGGTATTCTTTATGGGATTATTTTCTCCACCTCTCTCTCTTTCTCTCCCTCTCTCTCTCCCTCTCTCTCTTTCTCTCCCTCTATCCCTCTCCTCTCTCTCTCTCTCTCTCTCTCTCTCTCTCTCTCTCTGTCTCTCCCTCTCTCTCTTTCTCTCGCTCTTTCTCTCCCTCTATCCCTCTCCTCTCTCTCTCTCTCTCTCTCTCTCTCCCTCTCTCTCTTTCTCTCTCCCTCTCTCTCTTTCTCTCTCCCTCTCTCTCTTTCTCTCTCCCTCCCTCTCTCGCTTTCTCTCTCCCTCTCTCTCTTTCTCTCTCCCTCTTGCTCTTTCTCTCCCTCTCTCTCTTCCTCTCCCTCTCTCTCTTTCTCTCACTCTCTTTTTCCAAGTGCAAAAAATGTTTCACATTCTCCTTACGTTTCCTCACACGTCTCCCCCAGGAATTGATGGAAGGGAACGTCGTCATTGGTCTGTGTGTATTTTGCGATCTGTCCTGTTTATTTGAACCTGGTAGTATTGTGGTAGTCATGATAGTCCAAATTGTCTGTGCTCTATGTACATGGTGGAACTGGCACTCTGGGTAGTCTGATAGTCATCCCTGTAGACCCAGTAATCCCAATAATACCAATAGTCCTAATAATACCAGTAGTCCCAATAGTCCCAATTGTCCTAATAATCCTGATAGTCCCAATAATACCAGTAGTCCCAATAATACCAGTAGTCCTAATAATCCCAATAGTCCCAATTGTCCTAATAATCCTGATAGTCCCAATAATACCAGTAGTCCTAATAATCCCAATAGTCCCAATTGTCCTAATAATCCCAATAGTCCCAATAATACCAGTAGTCCCAATAGTCCCAATATTACCAGTAGTCCCAATAATCCCAATAGTCCCAATTATACCAATAGTCCCAATAGTCCTAATAGCCCTAATAATCTTAATAGTCCCAATAGTCTCAATAGTCATAATAGTCCCAAATAGTCCTAAAAATCCCAATAGTCCCAGTAGTCCTAATAATCCCAATAGTCCTAATAATCCCAATAGTCCTAATAATCCCAATAGTCCTAATAATACCAGTAGTCCTAATAATCCCAATAGTCCTAATAATCCCAATTGTCCTAATAATCCCAATAGTCCCAATAATACCAGTAGTCCCAATAGTCCTAATAATACCAGTAGTCCCAATAATACCAGTAGTCCTAATAATCCCAATAGTCCTAATAATCCCAATAGTCCCAATTGTCCTAATAATCCCAATAGTCCCAATAATACCAGTAGTCCCAATAGTCCTAATAATACCAGTAGTCCCAATAATCCCAATAGTCCCAATTATACCAATAGTCCCAATAGTCCTAATAGCCCTAATAATCTTAATAGTCCCAATAATCCCAATGCTCCCAGTAGTCCTAATAATCCCAATAGTCCTAATAATCCCAATAGTCCTAATAATCCCAATAGTCTCAATAGTCATAATAGTCCCAAATAGTCCTAAAAATCCCAATAGTCCCAATAGTCCTAATAATCCCAATAGTCCCAATGCTCCCAGTAGTCCTAATAATCCCAATAGTCCTAATAATCCCAATAGTCCTAATAATCCCAATAGTCCCAATAGTCCCAATAATCCCAATAGTCCTAAAAATTCCAATAGTCCACAATAATATCTATAGTACCAATCAAATCAAATCAAATGTATTTATATAGCCCTTCTTACATCACCTGATATATCAAAGTGCTGTACAGAATCCCAGCCAGCAACCCCAAACAGCAAGCAATGCAGGTGTAGAAGCACGATGGCAAGGAAAAACTCACCTAGAAAGGCCAAAACCTAGGAAGAAACCTAGAGAGGAACCAGGCTATGTGGGGTGTCCAGTCCTCTTCTGGCTGTGCTGGGTGGAGATTATAACAGAACATGGCCAAGATGTTCAAATGTTTATAAATAACCAGCATGGTCAAATAATAATAATCACAGTGGTTGTAGAGGGTGCAACAGGTCATCATCTCAGGAGTAAATGTCAGTTGGCTTTTCATAGCCGATCATTAATAAGAGTATCTCTACCTCTCCTGCTGTCTCTAGAGAGTTGACAACAGCTGGTCTGGGACAGGTAGAACGTCCTGTGAACAGGTCAGGGTTCCATAGCCACAGGCGGAACAATTGAAACTGGAGCAGCAGCATGGCCAGGTGGACTGGGGACAGCAAGGAGTCATCAGGCCAGGTAGTCCTGAGGCATGGTCCTAGGGCTTAGGTCCTCCGAGAGAGAGAGAGAGAGAGGATACTTACATTCACACAGGACACCGGATAAGACAGGAGAAGTACTCCAGATATAACAAACTGACCCTAGCCCCCGACACATAAAGTACTGTAGCATAAATACTGGAGGCTGAGACAGGAGGGGTCAGGAGACACTGTGGCCCCATCTGATGATACCCCTGGAAAGGGTCAAACCTGAGACAAGGCCAGGTATAGCCCACAAAGATCTCCGCCACGGCAAAACCCAAGTGGGGGCGCCAAGCCAATAGTCCCAATAATACCAGTAGTCCCAATAGTCCCAGTAGTCCTGTCTGGTCTCTGTATATATACTAGACCTCATAGTCCTGTCTGGTCTCTGTATATATAGTGGACCTCATAGTCCTGTCTGTATATATAGTGGACCTCATAGTCCTGTCTGTATATATAGTGGACCTCGTAGTCCTGTCTGTATATAAAATGGACCTCATAGTCCTGTCTGGTCTCTGTATATATACTGGACCTCATAGTCCTGTCCATATATATAGTGGACCTCATAGTCCTGTCTGTATATATAGTGGACCTCGTAGTCCTGTCTGTATATATAGTGGACCTCATAGTCCTGTCTGTATATATAGTGGACCTCGTAGTCGTGTCTGTACATATAGTGGACCTCATAGTCCTGTCTGTATATATAGTGGACCTCATAGTCCTGTCTGGTCTCTGTATATATAGTGGACCTCATAGTCCTGTCTTGTCTCTGTATATATAGTGGACCTCATAGTCCTGTCTGCATATATAGTGGACCTCGTAGTCCTGTCTGTATATATAATGGACCTCGTAGTCCTGTCTGGTCTCTGTATATATAGTGGACCTCATAGTCCTGTCTGGTCTCTGTATATATAGTGGACCTCATAGTCCTGTCTGTATATATAGTGGACCTCGTAGTCCTGTCTGTATATATAGTGGACCTCATAGTCCTGTCTGTATATATAGTGGACCTCATAGTCCTGTCTGGTCTCTGTATATATAGTGGACCTCATTGTCCTGTCTGTATATATAGTGGACCTCATAGTCCTGTCTGTATATATAGTGGACCTCATAGTCCTGTCTGGTCTCTGTATATATAGTGGACCTCATAGTCCTGTCTGTACATATAGTGGACCTCATAGTCCTGTCTGGCATCTGTATATATAGTGGACCTCGTAGTCCTGTCTGTATATATAGTGGACATTGTAGTCCTGTCTGGTCTCTGTATATATAGTGGACCTCGTAGTCCTGTCTGTATATATAGTGGACCTCATAGTCCTGTCTGGTCTCTCTATATATAGTGGACCTCATAGTCCTGTCTGTATATATAGTGGACCTTGTAGTCCTGTCTGGTCTCTGTATATATAGTGGACCTCATAGTCCTGTCTGTATATATAGTGGACCTCATAGTCCTGTCTGGCATCTTTATATATAGTGGACCTCGTAGTCCTGTCTGTATATATAGTGGACATTGTAGTCCTGTCTGGTCTCTGTATATATAGTGGACCTCGTAGTCCTGTCTGTATATATAGTGGACCTCGTAGTCCTGTCTGTATATATAGTGGACCTCGTAGACCTGTCTGTATATATAGTGGACCTCATAGTCCTGTCTGTATATATAGTGGACCTCATAGTCCTGTCTGTATATATAGTGGACCTCGTAGTCCTGTCTGTATATATAGTGGACCTCATAGTCCTGTCTGGTCTCTATGTATATAGTGGACCTCATAGTCCTGTCTGGTCTCAGTATATATAGTGGACCTCATAGTCCTGTCTGTATATATAGTGGACCTCATAGTCCTGTCTGGTCTCTGTATATATAGTGGACCTCATTGTCCTGTCTGTATATATAGTGGACCTCATAGTTCTGTCTGGTCTCTGTATATATAGTGGACCTCATAGTTCTGTCTGGTCTCTGTATATATAGTGGACCTTGTAGTCCTGTCTGTATATATAGTGGACCTCATAGTCCTGTCTGTATATATAGTGGACCTCGTAGTCCTGCCTGGTCTCTGTATATTTAGTGGACCTCATAGTCCTGTCTGGTCTCTGTATATATAGTGGACCTCATAGTCCTGTCTGTATATGTAGTGGACCTCGTAGTCCTGTCTGGTCTCTGTATATATAGTGGACCTCGTAGTCCTGTCTGTATATATAGTGGACCTCATAGTCCTGTCTGTATATATAGTGGACCTCATAGTCCTGTCTGTATATATAGTGGACCTCGTAGTCCTGTCTGGTCTCTGTATATATAGTGGACCTCATAGTCCTGTCTGGTCTCTGTATATATAGTGGACCTCGTAGTCCTGTCTGTGTATACAGTGGACCTCGTAGTCCTGTCTGTATATATAGTGGACCTCGTAGTCCTGTCTGTATATATAGTGGACCTCATAGTCCTGTCTGGTCTCTGTATATATAGTGGACCTCATAGTCCTGTCTGTATATATAGTGGACCTCGTAGTCCTGTCTGGTCTCTATATATATAGTGGACCTCGTAGTCCTGTCTGGTCTCTGTATATATAGTGGACCTCATAGTCCTGTCTGTATATATAGTGGACCTCGTAGTCCTGTCTGGTCTCTCTATATATAGTGGACCTCGTAGTCCTGTCTGGTCTCTGTATATATAGTGGACCTCATAGTCCTGTCTGGTCTCTGTATATATAGTGGACCTCGTAGTCCTGTCTGTATATATAGTGGACCTCGTAGTCCTGTCTGTATATATAGTGGACCTCGTAGTCCTGTCTGGTCTCTATATATATAGTGGACCTCGTAGTCCTGTCTAGTCTCTGTATATATAGTGGACCTCATAGTCCTGTCTGGTCTCTGTATATATAGTGGACCTCATAGTCCTGTCTGTATATATAGTGGACCTCGTAGTCCTGTCTGGTCTCTATATATATAGTGGACCTCGTAGTCCTGTCTAGTCTCTGTATATATAGTGGACCTCATAGTCCTGTCTGGTCTCTGTATATATAGTGGACCTCGTAGTTCTGTCTGTATATATAGTGGACCTCGTAGTTCTGTCTGGTCTCTATATATAGTGGACCTCGTAGTTCTGTCTGTATATATAGTGGACCTCGTAGTCCTGTCTGTATATATAGTGGACCTCATAGTCCTGTCTGGTCTCTGTATATATAGTGGACCTCAATTACAGACTCAAAATGACCCGAAACAAAGACCTTTCTTCTGAAACTCGTCAGCCTATTCTTGTTCTGAGAAAAGAAAGCTATTCGAGAAATTGCCAAGAAACTGAAGATCTCGTACAATGCTGTGTACTACTCCCTTACCAGAACAGAACAAACTGGCTCTAACCAGAATAGAAAGAGGAGTGGGAGGTCCCGGTGCACAACTGAGCAAGAGGACAAGTACATTAGTGTCTAGTTTGAGAAACAGACACCTCACAAGACCTCAACTGGCAGCTTCATTGAATAGTACCCGCAAAACACCAGTCTCAACGTCAACAGTGAAGAGGAGACTCCGGGATGTTGGTCTTCTAGGCAGAGTTCCTCTGTCCAGTGTCAACGTCAACAGTGAAGAGGAGACTCCGGGATGTTGGCCTTCTAGGCAGAGTTCCTCTGTCCAGTCTCAACGTCAACAGTGAAGAGGAGACTCCGGGATGTTGGCCTTCTAGGCAGAGTTCCTCTGTCCAGTCTCAATGTCAACAGTGAAGAGGAGACTCCAGGATGTTGGCCTTCTAGGCAGAGTTCCTCTGTCCAGTCTCAACGTCAACAGTGAAGAGGTGACTCCGGGATGTTGGCCTTCTAGGCAGAGTTCCTCTGTCCAGTCTCAACGTCAACAGTGAAGAGGTGACTCCGGGATGCTGGCCTTCTAGGCAGAGTTCCTCTGTCCAGTCTCAACATAAACAGTGAAGAGGAGACTCCAGGATGTTGGCCTTCTAGGCAGAGTTCCTCTGTCCAGTCTCAACGTCAACAGTGAAGAGGTGACTCCGGGATGTTGGCCTTCTAGGCAGAGTTCCTCTGTCCAGTCTCAACGTCAACAGTGAAGAGGTGACTCCGGGATGCTGGCCTTCTAGGCAGAGTTCCTCTGTCCAGTCTCAACGTCAACAGTGAAGAGGAGACTCCGGGATGCTGGCCTTCTAGGCAGAGTTCCTCTGTCCAGTCTCAACGTCAACAGTGAAGAGGAGACTCCGGGATGCTGGCCTTCTAGGCAGAGTTCCTCTGTCCAGTCTCAACGTCAACAGTGAAGAGGTGACTCCGGGATGCTGGCCTTCTAGGCAGAGTTCCTCTGTCCAGTGTCAACGTCAACAGTGAAGAGGAGACTCCGGGATGCTGGCCTTCTAGGCAGAGTTCCTCTGTCCAGTGTCAACGTCAACAGTGAAGAGGTGACTCCGGGATGTTGGCCTTCTAGGCAGAGTTCCTCTGTCCAGTGTCAACGTCAACAGTGAAGAGGAGACTCCGGGATGCTGGCCTTCTAGGCAGAGTTCCTCTGTCCAGTCTCAACGTCAACAGTGAAGAGGAGACTCCGGGATGCTGGCCTTCTAGGCAGAGTTCCTCTGTCCAGTCTCAATGTCAACAGTGAAGAGGAGACTCCAGGATGCTGGCCTTCTAGGCAGAGTTCCTCTGTCCAGTCTCAACATAAACAGTGAAGAGGTGACTCCGGGATGTTGGCCTTCTAGGCAGAGTTCCTCTGTCCAGTCTCAACGTCAACAGTGAAGAGGTGACTCCGGGATGCTGGCCTTCTAGGCAGAGTTCCTCTGTCCAGTCTCAACGTCAACAGTGAAGAGGTGACTCTGGGATGTTGGCCTTCTAGGCAGAGTTCCTCTGTCCAGTGTCAACGTCAACAGTGAAGAGGTGACTCTGGGATGTTGGCCTTCTAGGCAGAGTTCCTCTGTCCAGTCGACTCCAGGATGCTGGCCTTCTAGGCAGAGTTCCTCTGTCCAGTGTCTGTGTTATTTTGTCCATCTTAATCTTTTCTTTTTATTCGCCAGTCAGTTTCTTTGCAACAGTAAAAAATCTGCCTTTTCCAGCTACAATAGTCATTTACAACATTAACAATGTCTACACTGTATTTCTGATCAATTTGATGTTATTTTAATAGACAAAAAAAATGTGCTTTCCTTTCAAAAACAAGGACATTTCTAAGTGACCCCAAACTTTTGAAAGGTACAGTATGCTCTCACTCACTCACACACACACCGTCTCACACACACACACACACCATCTCATACACCGTCTCTCACAAACACACACACACACACACACACACACACACACACACACACACACACACACACACACACACACACACACACACACACACACACACACACACACACACACACACACACACACACACACACACACACACACACACACACACACACACACACACACACACACACACACAACCTGGCAAGACAGGGCAACAACAGGTGAGGGAGACTCTAGCCAGACACAATGTGTTTGAGTGCATGGCGTCCATCCTTCTCCCAGAACACATTCCAGAACACATTACAGAACACATCTCAGAACACATCCCAGAACACATTCCAGAACACATCTCAGAACACATTCCAGAGCACATTCCAGAACACAATCCAGAACACATTCAAGAACACATTCCAGAACACATTCCAGAACACATTCCAGAACACATCTCAGAACATATTCCAGAACACATTCAAGAACACATTCCAGAACACATTCCAGAACACAATCCAGAACACATTCAAGAACACATTCCAGAACACATTCCAGAACACAATCCAGAACACATTCAAGAACACATTCCAGAACACATTCCAGAACACATTCCAGAGCACATTCCAGAACACAATCCAGAACACATTCAAGAACACATTCCAGAACACATTCCAGAACACAATCCAGAACACATTCAAGAACACATTCCAGAACACATTCAAGAACACATTCCAGAACACATTCAAGAACACATTCCAGAACACATTCCAGAACACATTCCAGAACACACGTATTTTTCATTGATTCCATAAAAAAAAAAACATCACCACAAATCAACACTGACACATTCAACCATTTCAGTGGTTTGGGGGAACAAGGGAGGGTATTCATAGAACACCAATGAAGACAGCGGGTTAATTGATACAATGTTTCATTTGGAGTGCATCTATGCCACCTGTGCCCCAGTGTCAAATTATACCCACTTTATGTTCTCTCTCTGCCTCTGCTGCCTACAATAATGCTGCATCCTAGGGACCCTGGTCAAAAGTAGTGCACTAAATAGGGAATAGGGTGCCATCTGACCGAGACATACAACAGCGAGCGTAGATGGATCTGGTTACTATGCTGTGGTAAAATGAACACACCCACACACACACAGTCACAGTCACAGTGGTTAATGCCCAGGGACAGGTTATGTATCTGATACAACAGGAGGAACATGGAGAAGCAGCTGTTCATTATTACATGTTCAGTTAGTTTCTCTCAGCATGTCAGACATCCTGCACATCCAGCAAGCCAGGCAGTCAGATTGGCTGGCCCACTGGCTACAGGTTATCTACAAGTCTCTGCTAGGTAAAGCCCTGTCTTATCTCAACTCGCTAGTCACTATAGCAGCATCCAATCGTAGCATATGCTCCAGCAGGTATATCTCACTGGTCACCCCCAAAGCCAATTCCTCCTTTGGTCACCTTTCCTTCCAGTTCTCTGCTGGACCCACTGGAGGCAGCAGTGAGTGCTTTGACAACCGTCTACTAGAGGAAACAGTGAGTTCTTTGACAACCGTCCACTAGGGGCAACAGTGGGTGCTTTGACAACCGTCTACTAGGGGCAACAGTGAGTGCTTTGACCCACTGGAGGCAGCAGTGAGTGCTTTGACAACCGTCTACTAGGGGCAACAGTGAGTGCCTTGACAACCGTCTACTAGGGGAAACAGTGAGTGCTTTGACCCACTGGAGGCAGCAGTGAGTGCTTTGACAATCGTCCACTAGGGGAAACAGTTAGTGCTTTGACAACCGTCTACTAGGGGCAGCAGTGAGTGCTTTGACAACCGTCCACTAGAGGCAGCAGTGAGTGCCTTGACAATCGTCCACTAGGGGAAACAGTGAGTGCTTTGACAACCGTCTACTAGGGGAAACAGTGAGTGCTTTGACAACCGTCTACTAGGGGCAGCAGTGAGTGCTTTGACAACCGTCTACTAGGGGAAACAGTGAGTGCTTTGACAACCGTCCACTAGGGGAAACAGTGATTGCTTTGACAACCGTCCACTAGGGGAAACAGTGAGTGCTTTGACAACCGTCCACTAGAGGCAGCAGTGAGTGCCTTGACAATCGTCCACTAGGGGAAACAGTGAGTGCTTTGACAACCGTCTACTAGGGGAAACAGTGGGTGCTTTGACAACCGTCTACTAGGGGAAACAGTGAGTGCTTTGACAACCGTCTACTAGGGGCAGCAGTGAGTGCTTTGACAGCCGTCTACTAGGGGAAACAGTGAGTGCTTTGACAACCGTCCACTAGGGGAAACAGTGATTGCTTTGACAACCGTCTACTAGGGGAAACAGTGAGTGCTTTGACAACCGTCTACTAGGGGCAGCAGTGAGTGCTTTGACAACCGTCCACTAGAGGCAGCAGTGAGTGCCTTGACAATCGTCCACTAGGGGAAACAGTGAGTGCTTTGACAACCGTCTACTAGGGGAAACAGTGAGTGCTTTGGCAACCGTCTACTAGGGGAAACAGTGAGTGCTTTGACAAACCTACTAGGGGCAGCAGTGAGTGCTTTGGCCTTCGGGTAGGTTGCTATTTTGCTAGGGCATTGTGAACGGGGATGACGGATGGACGTATGCATCTGCCTCTGATTCAGTTCAGAGTTCAAAGTTCAAATTCAGTGGTAGAAATGTGTTTTTGAGATTTTTTGTTTTAATGAGTCTTTCCAAAACCTTAACCCTTACCATAACCACCCTTACCATAACCACCCTTACCAATACCACCCTTACCATAACCACCCTTACCATAACCACCCTTACCAATACCACCCTTACCAATACCACCCTTACCATAACCACCCTTACCATACCACCCTTACCAAACCACCCTTACCAATACCACCCTTACCATAACCACCCTTACCAATACCACCCTTACCAAACCACCCTTACAAATACCACCCTTACCAATACCACCCTTACCATAACCACCCTTACCAATACCACCCTTACCAATACCACCCTTACCATAACCACCCTTACCAATGCCACCCTTACCATAACCACCCTTACCAATACCACCCTTACCAATACCACCCTTACCAATACCACCCTTGCTGGTAGGTAGTTCAGACTGGTAGGTAGTTCAGACTGGTGGGTAGTTCAGACTAGTAGGTAGTTCAGACTGGTAGGTAGTTCAGACTGGTAGGTAGTTCAGACTGGTAGGTAGTTCAGACTGGTAGGTAGTTTAGACTGGTGGGTAGTTCAGACTAGTAGGTAGTTCAGACTGGTAGGTAGGAAGACTGGTAGGTAGGAAGACTGGTAGGTAGGAAGACTGGTAGGTAGGAAGACTGGTAGGTAGGAAGACTGGTGGGTGGTTCAGACTGGTAGGTAGTTCAGACTGGTAGGTAGTTCAGACTGGTAGGTAAGAAGACTGGTAGGTAGGAAGACTGGTAGGTAGGAAGACTGGTAGGCTGTCTGCGTGTCTGTGTGTGTGTCTCTGGTAGGCAGGCAGACTGGTAGGAAGGAAGACAGGCAGACAGACAGACAGGCAGACAGGAAGACAGACAGGCAGGATGACAGGGAGACAGACAGGCAAGCAGGCAGACGGGTAGGAAGGAAGACAGACAGACAGGCAGACAGGAATACAGACAGGCAGACAGGAAGACAGACAGGGAGACAGACAGGTGCAACACATGCGTGTGTTCCTTCCACATCACTCAACTGGAGTGCAGTTTCATACTAATGCATATTCTGTATGCGTGTGTGTGTCTGTGTCTCTGTGTGTGTGTGTGTGTGTGTCTCAGTGTGTGTGTGTCTCAGTGTCTCTGTGTGTGTGTGTGTCTCAGTGTGTGTGTGTCTCAGTGTCTCTGTGTGTGTGTGTATGTGTGTGTCTTAGTGTGTGTTTGTCTCAGTGTCTGTATGTGTGTGTGTGTCTCAATGTGTGTGTGTCTCAGTGTCTCTGTGTGTGTGTGTGTGGGTTGAAATTAACTCCCTGTAAGGAATGACCTAACCTTCCCTAGAGAGTTGGGGTCCCCCCCCCCCCTCCACCTCTCCAACCCTCCCATTCTTCTGTTAAAAGTACTTTCACCCTTCGGTTGGAAATACATTCTAAAGAGCCTATTATCGATCCCTGACCTACAGCACACCACTCTATTAGTGTGTGTGCGTGTGTGTGTGTCTGCGTGTGTGTGTGTGTGCGTGTGTGTGTGTATGTGTGCGTGTGCGTGTGTGTGCGTGTGTTTGGTGTGACAGTGATTAACTATACTGTTTGTTAGGCCATTTTCATTATCGTTCAGTACAGTACCTCTGCCTCTCTCACAAGGCCTACATTATCGTTCAGTACAGTACCTCTGCCTCTCTCGCAAGGCCTACATTATCGTTCAGTACAGCACCTCTGCCTCCCTCACAAGGCCTACATTATCGTTCAGTACAGTACCTCTGCCTCTCTCACAAGGCCTACATTATCGTTCAGTACAGTACCTCTGCCTCTCTCGCAAGGCCTACATTATCGTTCAGTACAGCACCTCTGCCTCTCTCACAAGGCCTACATTATCGTTCAGTACAGAACCTCTGCTGTACAACAGAGTAAAAACAGCTGCTGTCTGTCAAATCCTGCATGTTACCAGTGGGACGAGGCGTCAGTCAAAGTGTAAGATTAAATATTAGAGAGTTGAACAGCGTTACTATAGTACAACATAACTCCCTGTCATCATAACCTCTCTGCTGGGGTCAAACTGATCATAACCTCTCTGCTGGGGCCAAACTGATCATAACCTCTCTGCTGGGGCCAAACTGATCATAACCTCTCTGCTGGGGTCAAACTGATCATAACCTCTCTGCTGGGGTCAAACTGATCATAACCTCTCTGCTGGGGTCAAACTGATCATAACCTCTCTGCTGGGGTCAAACTGATCATAACCTCTCTGTTGGGGTCAAACTGATCATAACCTCTCTGCTGGGGTCAAACTGATCATATCCTCTCTGCTGGGGTCAAACTGATCATAACCTCTCTGCTGGGGTCAAACTGATCATAACCTCTCTGCTGGGGTCAAACTGATCATAACCTCTCTGTTGGGGTCAAACTGATCATAACCTCTCTGCTGGGGTCAAACTGATCATAACCTCTCTGCTGGGGTCAAACTGATCATAACCTCTCTGTTGGGGTCAAACTGATCATAACCTCTCTGCTGGGGTCAAACTGATCATAACCTCTCTGCTGGGGTCAAACTGATCATAACCTCTCTGCTGGGGCCAAACTGATCATAACCTCTCTGCTGGGGTCAAACTGATCATAACCTCTCTGCTGGGGCCAAACTGATCATAACCTCTCTGCTGGGGCCAAACTGATCATATCCTCTCTGCTGGGGTCAAACTGGGACGTTATGTCTTGTATCTGAACCACTGCCTGCTGCAGGGCACACACACACACACACACCACAACACACACAAACACACATACACACACACACACACACACAGAATTTGAAATGGATTACATTTAGATTTTGTGTCACTAACTCACAATGTCAAAGTGGAATTATCTTTTCTTTTTTGTTAAATGAAAAACTGAAATGTCAATAAGTTTACAACCCCTTTGTTATTAATTAAACTAAATTAGTTCAGGAGGAAACATGTACAAGTCACATAATACGTTTCATGGACTCACTCTGTATGAAATGATAGTGTTTAACATAATTTTTTTAATGACTTCCTCATCTTTGTTCCCCACACATGCAATTATCTGTAAAGTCCCTCAGTCAAGCAGTGAATTTCAAACACAGTTTCAACCACAAAGGGAGGTTTTCCAATGACCTGCAAAGAAGGGCACCTATTGGTAGATGGGTAAAAAACAAAACAGACATTGAATATCTCTTTGAGCATGATGTTATTAATTACACTTTGGATGGTGTGTCAACACACCCAGTCATTACAAAAGATACAGGTGTCCTACTTAACTCAGTTACCGGCGAGGAAGGAAAACGCTCAGGGATTTCATCATGAGGACAATGGTGACTTTAAAACAGTTATAGAGAAAACTGATTGTATTACGCTGTCTGCCCCACCCGCCCTGCCCTGCCCCACCCCGCCCTGCCCTGCCCCACCCCGCCCTGCCCCACCCTGCCCTGCCCCACCCGCCCTGCCCTGCCCCGCCCTGCCCTGCCCCACCCCGCCCTGCCCCACCCTGCCCTGCCCCACCCCGCCCTGCCCCACCCCGCCCTGCCCCACCCTGCCCTGCCCCACCCCGCCCTGCGTCACCCCGCCCTGCCCCACCCTGCCCTGCCCCACCCCGCCCTGCCCCACCCTACCCCGCCCCACCCCGCCCTGCCCTGCCCCACCCCGCCCTGCGTCACCCCGCCCTGCCCCACCCTGCCCTGCCCCACCCCGCCCTGCCCCACCCCGCCCCGCCCTGCCCCACCCTACCCCGCCCCGCCCCTGCCCCTGCCCCCGCCCCCGCCCCATCTCTCTCTCTCCCCCCTACATGGAAGGAGGTGTAACAGGAGTCCATACTGTAGTCAGTCGCGTGTGACTGTGCATTGACGTATCGTAATGCGATAGTGTCGTACCATCTTGCACCTCTGTGATAGGAGAAAACTGAATGGATCAACAACATTAAAGTTACTCCACTCCTAAATGACAGAGTGAAAAGAAGGAAGCTTGTACAGAATACAAATATTTATAAAACATTCCAAAACATGAATCCTGTTCATAACTAATAACTACTAAAGTAAAACTGCAAAAAATGTGGCAAAGAAATGTACTTTATGTTCTGATTACAAAGCGTTGGGTTTGGGTTAGGGTTAGGGTTAGCAACTCATCACTGAGTACCACTCTTCATATTATCAATCTTGGTGGTGACTGCATCATGTTATGGGTATGCTTGTCATTGGCAATGACTAGGGAGTTTTTTGTTGTTGTTGATAAGAAATAAACAGAATAGATCTTAGCAGAGGCAAAATCCTGGAGGAAAACCTGGTTTAGTCTGCTTTCCAAGAGACAAATTCACCTTTACTATAAACTACAATAACTTAAAGACACAAGAACAAATATACCCTGGAGTTGCTTACCAAGACGACATTGAATGCCCCTGAATGGCCTAGTTATAGTTTTCTCTGAAATCATCTTGAAAATCTATGGCAACACCATGTACCTTTTTCATGTAGATTTACCAACTCAAACACGATGTAAGCTGCATACTAAAAACAGGAACTGGTGTTTGTACAATGACAACTTTCCATGTGGCAGCTTGACTGGCAGATTCGTTGTTAATTCCACAGGATTTCACTTTGAAATTGAAGGGACGGCATAGATACACTTTGTTTTTCATTGACCTCGTTGTCTGAGTTGTCTGTGCACCACTTAACAATTGGTTTGAGAGTGTGTGCGTTGTGTGTGTGTGACCCTTCATGAGCTTTTTGTTTGTGGCTGGCACTGCTGCTGTAGTTGTGTCTTTGGGTTCTTGGTCCGCCACGGTGAGATTGTCTGTGTGGCACTAATTACTAATGCTCAGAAAACAAACAAGACTGGAGGAGAGAGAAGTTGTAGTGATCAAACTCTCTCACTTTTTCTTTTGCTCTCTCACTCTCTCTCTCTCTCGCTCTCTTTCTCTCTCTTGCTCTCTCTCTCTCTCTCTCTCTCTCTCTCTCTCTCTCCCCTACTCGCTCTCTTTCTCTCTCTCGCTGTCACTTGCTCTCTCTCTCTCTCTCTCTCTCTCTCTCTCTCTCTCTCTCTCTCTCTCTCTCTCTCTCTCTCTCTCTCTCTCTCTCTCTCTCTCTCTCACTCTCTCTCCATGTCTCTCTCCCTCCTTCCTTTCTGTCTCTCTCTCCAGCTGCTCCTAACTCTAATCTACTCAGGTAAATCCTCTCTAACCGATCGATTCCATGCATCTAAAACAACAACCCAGCCTCTTCTCCTTTGCAGGCACTCACGAGAATTGGCAAACAGATGCTCGGTCAAAGCCTTGGCAGGTGAGAAGTGCTTATGCCAGCTCAAACTCATTCTTTATGCATGTTTAGCTTTCTGGAGCCACATTAGTCATTAATTAAGACACCCATCTCTCAGACTCACTCCGCTCTCTCCATCTCTTTGTCATGGCTGACGCCCGTGCCACTCGATGTGGCGTTTTCTGATTTTCTAAGGAGTCCAATATAATAGAGAACTGACTGAAGGAAGTAGAAATACTTGACCTTTATGCCTGACTGGTTGGATGGGTTCTTTATTTAGTTGTGAAATGAGTTGTTAACTGGATAGCAGATTCGCTCTATGTGTGTGAGAGAGAGAGAGAGAGAGAGAGAGAGAGAGAGAGAGAGAGAGAGAGAGAGAGAGAGAGAGAGAGAGAGAGAGAAAAGAGATGGGGAGAGAGAGAGAAAGAGATGGGGAGAGAGAGATGGGGGTGAGAGAGAGAGAGAGAGATGGGAGAGAGAGAGAGAGAGAGAGAGAGAGAGAGATGGGGGTGAGAGAGAGAGAGAGAGAGAGAGAGAGATGGGGGTGAGAGAGAGAGAGAGAGAGATGGGAGAGAGAGAGAGAGAGAGAGAGAG
>NC_034198.2:40961885-40999385 GCF_002021735.2 Oncorhynchus kisutch | reverse complement strand
GTGGAATAAAGACATATCACCCTGTTTTCAACCTGTTCTACCACTAAGTGGAATAAAGACATATCACCCAGCATTCAACCTGTTCTACCACTAAGTGGAATAAAGACATATCACCCTGTTTTCAACCTGTTCTACCACTAAGTGGAATAAAGACATATCACCCAGCATTCAACCTGTTCTACCACTAAGTGGAATAAAGACATATCACCCTGTTTTCAACCTGTTCTACCACTAAGTGGAATAAAGACATATCACCCTGTTTTCAACCTGTTCTACCACTAAGTGGAATAAAGACATATCACCCAGCATTCAACCTGTTCTAGCACTAAGTGGAATAAAGACATATCACCCAGCATTCAACCTGTTCTACCACTAAGTGGAATAGAGACATATCACCCATCATTCAACCTGTTATACCACTAAGTGGAATAAAGACATATCACCCAGCATTCAACCTGTTCTACCACTAAGTGGAATAAAGACATATCACCCTGTTTTCAACCTGTTCTACCACTAAGTGGAATAAAGACACCCTGTTTTCAACCTGTTCTACCACTAAGTGGAATAAATACATATCACCCAGCATTCAACCTGTTCTACCACTAAGTGGAATAAAGACATATCACCCTGTTTTCAACCTGTTCTACCACTAAGTGGAATAAAGACATATCCCCCAGCATTCAACCTGTTCTACTACTAAGTGGAATAAAGACATATCACCCAGCATTCAACCTGTTCTAGCACTAAGTGGAATAAAGACATATCACCCAGCATTCAACCTGTTCTAGCACTAAGTGGAATAAAGACATATCACCCAGCATTCAACCTGTTCTAGCACTAAGTGGAATAAAGACATATCACCCAGCATTCAACCTGTTCTACTACTAAGTGGAATAAAGACATATCACCCAGCATTCAACCTGTTCTACCACTAAGTGGAATAAAGACATATCACCCAGCATTCAACCTGTTCTACCACTAAGTGGAATAGAGACATATCACCCAGCATTCAACCTGTTCTACCACTAAGTGGAATAAAGACATATCACCCTGTTTTCAACCTGTTCTACCACTGAGTGGAATAAAGACATATCACCCAGCATAAGTGGAATAAATACATATCACCCAGCATTCAACCTGTTCTACCACTAAGTGGAATAAAGACATATCACCCTGTTTTCAACCTGTTCTACCACTAAGTGGAATAAAGACATATCACCCAGCATTCAACCTGTTCTACTACTAAGTGGAATAAAGACATATCACCCAGCATTCAACCTGTTCTAGCACCAAGTGGAATAAAGACATATCACCCAGCATTCAACCTGTTCTAGCACTAAGTGGAATAAAGACATATCACCCAGCATTCAACCTGTTCTACCACTAAGTGGAATAAAGACATATCACCCTGTTTTCAACCTGTTCTACCACTAAGTGGAATAAAGACATATCACCCTGTTTTCAACCTGTTCTACCACTAAGTGGAATAAATACATATCACCCAGCATTCAACCTGTTCTACCACTAAGTGGAATAAAGACATATCACCCTGTTTTCAACCTGTTCTACCACTAAGTGGAATAAAGACATATCACCCAGCATTCAACCTGTTCTACTACTAAGTGGAATAAAGACATATCACCCAGCATTCAACCTGTTCTAGCACTAAGTGGAATAAAGACATATCACCCAGCATTCAACCTGTTCTAGCACTAAGTGGAATAAAGACATATCACCCAGCATTCAACCTGTTCTACCACTAAGTGGAATAAAGACATATCACCCAGCATTCAACCTGTTCTACTACTAAGTGGAATAAAGACATATCACCCAGCATTCAACCTGTTCTAGCACTAAGTGGAATAAAGACATATCACCTTGTTTTCAACCTGTTCTACCACTAAGTGGAATAAAGACATATCACCCAGCATTCAACCTGTTCTACCACTAAGTGGAATAAAGACATATCACCCTGTTTTCAACCTGTTCTACCACTAAGTGGAATAAAGACATATCACCCAGCATTCAACCTGTTCTACTACTAAGTGGAATAAAGACATATCACCCAGCATTCAACCTGTTATACCACTAAGTGGAATAAAGACATATCACCCAGCATTCAACCTGTTCTACCACTAAGTGGAATAAAGACATATCACCCTGTTTTCAACCTGTTATACCACTAAGTGGAATAAAGACATATCACCCAGCATTCAACCTGTTCTACCACTAAGTGGAATAAAGACATATCACCTTGTTTTCAACCTGTTCTACCACTAAGTGGAATAAAGACATATCACCCAGTTTTCAACCTGTTCGACCACTAAGTGGAATAAAGACATATCACCCTGTTTTCAACCTGTTCTACCACTAAGTGGAATAAAGACATATCACCCAGCATTCAACCTGTTCTACTACTAAGTGGAATAAAGACATATCACCCAGCATTCAACCTGTTATACCACTAAGTGGAATAAAGACATATCACCCAGCATTCAACCTGTTCTACCACTAAGTTGAATAAAGACATATCACCCTGTTTTCAACCTGTTCTACCACTAAGTGGAATAAAGACATATCACCCAGCATTCAATCTGTTCTACCACTAAGTGGAATAAAGACATATCACCCTGTTTTCAACCTGTTCTACCACTAAGTGGAATAAAGACATATCACCCAGCATTCAACCTGTTCTACCACTAAGTGGAATAAAGACATATCACCCTGTTTTCAACCTGTTCTACCACTAAGTGGAATAAAGACATATCACCCAGCATTCAACCTGTTCTACCACTAAGTTGAATAAAGACATATCACCCTGTTTTCAACCTGTTCTACCACTAAGTGGAATAAAGACATATCACCCTGTTTTCAACCTGTTCTACTACTAAGTGGAAAAGACACATCACCCTGTTTTCAACCTGTTCTACCACTAAGTGGAATAAAGACATATCACCCAGCATTCAACCTGTTCTACTACTAAGTGGAATAAAGACATATCACCCAGCATTCAACCTGTTCTAGCACTAAGTGGAATAAAGACATATCACCCAGCATTCAACCTGTTCTAGCACTAAGTGGAATAAAGACATATCACCCAGCATTCAACCTGTTCTACTACTAAGTGGAAAAAGACACATCACCCTGTTTTCAACCTGTTCTACCACTAAGTGGAATAAAGACATATCACCCTGTTTTCAACCTGTTCTACCACTAAGTGGAATAAAGACAAATTACCCAGCATTCAACCTGGTCTACCACTAAGTGGAATAAAGACATATCACCCTGTTTTCAACCTTTTCTACCACTAAGTGGAATAAAGACATATCACCCTGTTTTCAACCTGTTCTACCACTAAGTGGAATAAAGACATATCACCCTGTTTTCAACCTGTTCTACCACTAAGTGGAATAAAGACATATCACCCTGTTTTCAACCTGTTCTACTACTGATATGCCATGCTTTAAAGGTACAATCTGTGGGATGTGTTCAATGGTTATGACAGCATAAACCGATTCCCAGATCCCAGATTGTGCCTTTAAATGGTCTTTAGCATGGAACTTTATGTCAATCTTCTCTCTGACCCTCTGACCCTCTGACAATCATGGGAGCACCACTCAGCAGTGCCCATGGAGCGTTCACCCTGGATGCCAATTAGAGGAGCTAGATTCACATGGCTTTTCACGTTGCTGTGCACGATGGCCATTACATACCAGCTAAACCGTCTTAAGGAGCTCCCCATGTGCACTGCAGCCCTACTGTCACAGTGGGTGGAGAAAGGACTCTTATATATACAATATATTTCAAACTAAGACTTTTTAAAGTACCTGAACGTGCATTTACTGAAACGTATCACATGACCAAGAGCTGGGGAAAATACAGTGTCTGATTGATATCTGTTGCAATTATCAACACAACAGTACTGCTGACGAACGAAGGAAATAACTTTATGAATTAAGCAATACGTGTAGTATCTCATACAGGCTTGGGTTCATCTCCATTGTGCCTGCCTGCGGTGAAATACTCCACTACAGAATCCACCTCCCAGAATCCCTCAGTGCTGTCTGGACTATTATTAGGAACACATGGCGGCAGGTAGAGCATTGGGCCAGTAACCGGAAAGTTGCTAGATCAAATACCCGAGCTGACAAGGTGAAGAAAAAAAAATCTGGCGTTCTGCCCTTGAACAACTCTCAGTGGCAGATTAAGCTACTGTCAGAAGCTGTTAAAGAACACTCTTCTCCTCCAATAAGGTGTTTTTATAGAACCAACCTGACTTTACTTTAAGGCTGGCATCATTAAAACAACAACAGGCATCCCAGGTTTTCCGTATTTGTCTTTTACATATAGATAGAAACAGCATCCAGATCAGAGCAACTAACCCTACGGTAAAAATAGTGACTCAACGTTTCTAGATATATAAAATAATTCACTGTCTCTGTCTCTGTCTCTCTCTCTCTCTGTCTCTCTCTCTCTCTCTCTCTCTCTCTCTCTCTCTCTCTCTCTCTCTCTCTCTCTCTCTGTCTCTCTCTCTCTCTCTCTCTCTCTCTCTCTCTCTCTCTCTCTCTCTCTCTCTCTCTCTCTCTCTTGTGAAAAGAAGATAAGTTACTGGATCTAATGATTAAATGACATCCTAAATCCCTATTCCCTATTTAGTGCCCATTTAGGGCTCCGTTCAAAAGTAGAGCACTATGTACAGTTGAAGTCGGAAGTTCACAAACAATTAGGTTGGAATCATTCAAACTCGTTTTTCAACCACTCCACAAATGTCTTGTTAACAAACTATAGTTTTGGCAAGTCGGTTAGGACATCTACTTTGTGCATGACTCAAGGTATTAACCCAACAATTGTTTACAGACAGAATATTTCACCTATAATTCACACTATCACAATTCCAGTCAGATGTGTACATACACTAAGTTGACTGTTAAACAGCTTGGAATATTCCAGAATTCCAGATGTCAGGGCTTTAGAAGCTTCTGATAGGATAATTGACATAAGTTGAGTGAATTGGAGGTGTACCTGTCAATGTATTTTAAAGCCTACCTTCAAACTCAGTGCATCTTTGCTTGACATCATGGGGAAATCAAAAGAAATCAGCCAAGACCTCAGAAAAATAATTGTAGACCTCCACAAGGCTGGTTCATCCTTGGGATCAATTTCCAAATGCCTGAAGGTACCACGTTCATCTGTAGAAACAATAGTACGCAAGTATAAACACCATGAGACCAAGCAGCAGTCATACCGCTCAGGAAGGAGACGCGTTCTGTCTCCTAGAGATAAACGTACTTTGGTGCGAAAAGTGCAAATCAATCCCAGAACAACAGCAAAGGACCTTGTGAAGATGCTGGAGAAAACAGGTACAAAAGTATCTATATCCACAGTAAAACGAGTCCTATATCGACATAACCTGAAAGGCTGCTATGCAAGGAAGAAGCCACTGCTCCAAAACCACCATAAAAAAGGCAGACTACGGTTTGCAACTGCACATGGGGACAAAGATCATACTTTTTGGATAAATGTCCTCTGGTCTGATGAAACAAAAATATAACTGTTTGGCCATAATGACCATCGTTATGTCTGGAGGAAAAAGGGGGATGCTTGCAACCCGAAGAACACCATCCCACCATCCCACAGGACAAATGGACAATGGACAAGAATGGACAATGACCCCAAGCATACCTCAAAGTTGTACCTCCAAAGTTGTGGCAAAATGGCTTAAGGACAACAAAGTCAAGGTATTGGAGTGGCCATCACAAAGCCCTGACCTCAATCCTATAGAAAATGTGTGGGCAGAACTGAAAAAGCATGTGCGAGCAAGGAGTTCTATAAACCTGACTCAGTTACACCAGCTCTGTCAGGAGGAATGGGCCACAATTCACCCAACATATTGTGGGAAGCTTGTGGAAGGCTACCCGAAACGTTTGACCCAAATTAAACATTTTAAAGGCAATGCTAGCAAATACTAATTGAGTGTATGTGAACTTCTGACCCACTGGGAATTTGATGAAAAAAATTTAATCAGTTATAAAAAAATTCTCTCTAATATTATCCTGACATTTCACATTCTTAAAATAAAGATGGGATCATAACTGAGCCAAGACAGGGAATTTTTACGGAGATTAAATGTCAGGAATTGTGAAAAAACTGGGTTTAAATGTACTTGGCTAAGGTAAACTTTCGACTTCAACTGTATGAAAGGTGAAACCAGATGTTAAGAACCAGTTCTGGGACTAATATATATGATAATTAGAAAAAAACATCTCCAGCAAAATGAGCTAAATATAAAAATACAAATATACTCTGAAAAGCAAAGCTTTTAAAGTTAAAAGGAAAGATGAACACTTTAATTGTTTTGTTATAAAGCAACAGAGATGATTACAATTTCAAACATATTTTATTTATTTATATACTCACAACTGCTAACTGTCATCGTTGCCATAACTACCATTATTCCCTCAAATCATGCCAAACATTATAATGGTTGACATTTTACAGTCCACACCCTTTGAACATGCTTTGGTGAGTGTTGTGTCAGAGAGGTGGAGAAAGTGTGTGCGTGTGTGTGTGTCTGTCTGTGTCATGTGTGTCAGTGTGTGTGTGTGTGTCAGAGTGTGTGTGTGTCAGTGTGTGTGTGTCAGAGTGTGTCAATGTGTGTGTGTGTGTGAGTGTGCGTGTGTCTGTCTGTGTCATGTGTGTCAGTGTGTGGATGTCAGAGTGTGTCAGTGTGTGTGTGTGTTGTGTGTGTGTGTGCGTGTGTGTGTGCGTGTGTCTGACTGTGTCATGTGTGTGTGTGTCAGAGTGTGTGTTTGTGTGTGCGTGTCAGAGTGTGTGTGTCAGTGCGTGTCAGTGTGTGTCTGTCAGAGTGTGTGTGTGTCAGTGGTGTGTGTGTCAGTGTGTGTCAATGTGGTGTGTGTGCGTCAATGTGTCAGAGTGTGTGTGTGTGTGTGTGTGTGTATCTGTGCACATGTCAGTGTGCTTCAGAGTATGTGTGTCAGTGTGTCAGTGTGTCTCTGTGTGTGTGTTTCTCTGTGTGTGTGTGTCTGTGTGTGTGTGTGTGTGTGTGTCCGTGTGTATATGTCAGAGTGTGTAAGTGTGTGTGTGTCAGTGTGTGTGTCAGAGTTTTTGTCAGAGTGTGTGTCAGTCAGTGTGTGTGTTTATGTCAGTGTGTGTGTCAGTGTGTGTCAGAGTGTGTGTGTCAGTGTGTGTGTCAATGTGCGTCAGTGTGTGTGTCAGAGTGCGTGTGTCAGAGTGTGTGTCAGTCAGTGTGTGTGTTTATGTCAGTGTGTGTGTCAGTGTGTGTGTCAGAGTGTGTGTGTCAGTGTGTGTTTCAATGTGTGTCAGTGTGTGTCAGAGTGTGTGTCGGAGTGTGTGTCAGTATGTGTGTCAGTCAGGGTGTGTGTGTGTGTGTGTTTGTGTGTCAGTCAGTGTGTGTGTGTGTGTGTGTGTGTATGTGTGTGTGTGTGTGTGTGCGTGCGTCAGTGTGTGTCAGAGTGTGTGTCAGTGTGTGTGTCAGAGTGTGTGTGTCAGAGTGTGTGTGTCAGAGTGTGTGTCATAGTGAATGTCAGTGTGTGTGTGTCAGTGTGTGTGTGTCAGAGTGTGTGTGTCAGAGTGTGTGTGTGTCAGTGTGTGTGTGTCAGAGTGTGTGTCAGAGTGCGTGTCAGAGTGTGTGTGTCAGAGTGTGTGTCAGAGTGTGTGTTTCAGAGTGTGTGTGCCGCCCTTGCTGTCTCTGCCTGGCCGGTTCCCCTCTTTCCACTGGGATTCTCTGCCTCTAACCCTATTACAGGGGCTGAGTCACTGGCTTGCTGGGGCTCTCTCATGCCGTCCCTGGAGGGGGTGCGTCACCTGAGTGGGTTGATTCACTGTTGTGGTCATCCTGTCTGGGTTGGCGCCCCCCCCTTGGGTTGTGCCGTGGCGGAGATCTTTGTGGGCTATTCTCAGCCTTGTCTCAGGATGGTAGGTTGGTGGTTGAAGATATCCCTCTAGTGGTGTGGGGGCTGTGCTTTGGCAAAGTGGGTGGGGTTATATCCTTCCTGTTTGGCCCTGTCCGGGGCTGTCCTCGGATGGGGCCACAGTGTCTCCTGACCCCTCCTGTCTCAGCCTCCAGTATTTATGCTGCAGTAGTTTATGTGTCGGGGGGCTGGGGTCAGTTTGTTATATCTGGAGTACTTCTCCTGTCCTATTTGGTGTCCTGTGTGAATCTAAGTGTGCGTTCTCTAATTCTCTCCTTCTCTCTTTCTTTCTCTCTCTCGGAGGACCTGAGCCCTAGGACCATGCCCCAGGACTACCTGACATGATGACTCCTTGCTGTCCCCAGTCCACCTGGCCATGCTGCTGTTCCAGTTTCAACTGACCTGAGCCCTAGGACCATGCCCCAGGACTACCTGACATGATGACTCCTTGCTGTCCCCAGTCCACCTGGCCATGCTGCTGCTCCAGTTTCAACTTCCACCTGACTGTGCTGCTGCTCCAGTTTCAACTGTTCTGCCTTATTATTATTCGACCATGCTGGTCATTTATGAACATTTGAACATCTTGGCCATGTTATGTTATAATCTCCACCCGGCACAGCCAGAAGAGGACTGGCCACCCCACATAGCCTGGTTCCTCTCTAGGTTTCTTCCTAGGTTTTGGCCTTTCTAGGGAGTTTTTCCTAGCCACCGTGCTTCTACACCTGCATTGCTTGCTGTTTGGGGTTTTAGGCTGGGTTTCTGTACAGCACTTTGAGATATCAGCTGATGTATGAAGGGCTATATAAATACATTTGATTTGATTTGATTTGTCAGTGTGTGTGTGTCAGAGTGTGTGTGTCAGAGTGTGTGTCAGAGTGTGTGTGTCAGTGTGTGTGTGTCAGAGTGTGTGTCAGAGTGTGTGTGTCAGAGTGTGTGTCAGAGTGTGTGTCAGAGTGTGTGTGTCAGAGTGCGTGTGTCAGAGCGTGTGTGTCAGAGTGTGTGTGTCAGAGTGTGTGTGTGTCAGAGTGTGTGTGCCAGAGTGTGTGTATCAAAGTGTGTGTCAGAGTGTGTGTATCAGAGTGTGTGTGTCAGAGTGTGTGTCAGTGTGTGTGTGTGTGTGTGTGTGTTTGTGTGTCAGTCAGTGTGTGTGTCAGAGTGTGTGTCAGAGTGTGTGTGTGTCAGAGTGTGTGTGTGTCAGAGTGTGTGTGTCAGAGTGTGTGTCATAGTGAATGTCAGTGTGTGTGTGTCAGTGTGTGTGTGTCAGAGTGTGTGTGTCAGAGTGTGTGTCAGAGTGTGTGTGTCAGTGTGTGTGTGTCAGAGTGTGTGTGTCAGAGTGTGTGTCAGAGTGTGTGTCAGAGTGTGTGTGTCAGAGTGTGTGTGTCAGAGTGTGTTTGTCAGAGTGTGTGTCAGTGTGTCTGTGTCAGAGAGTGTGTATCAGAGTGTGTGTCAGAGTGTGTGGTCAGAGTGTGTGTCAGAGTGAGTGTCAGAGTGTGTGTCAGAGTGTGTGTATCAGAGTGTGTGTCAGAGTGTGTGTCAGAGTGTGTGTGTCAGAGTGTGTGTGTCAGAGTGTGTGTCACGTGTGTGTGTCAGAGTGTGTGTGTCAGAGTGTGTGTCAGAGTGTGTGTTCAGAGTGTGTGTCAGCGTGTGTGTATCAGAGTGTGTCAGAGTGTGTGTCAGAGTGTGTGTCAGAGTGTGTGTGTCAGAGTGTGTTTGTCAGAGTGTGTGTCAGTGTGTCTGTGTCAGAGTGTGTATCAGAGTGTGTGTCAGAGTGTGTGTCAGAGTGTGTGTCAGAGTGCGTGTATCAGAGTGTGTGTCAGAGTGTGTGTCAGAGTGTGTGTCAGAGTGTGTGTATCAGAGTGTGTGTCAGAGTGTGTGTCAGAGTGTGTGTGTCAGAGTGTGTGTGTGTCAGAGTGTGTGTGTCAGAGTGTGTGTCAGCGTGTGTGTCAGAGTGTGTGTGTCAGAGTGTGTGTCAGAGTGTGTGTCAGAGTGTGTGTCAGCGTGTGTGTATCAGAGTGTGTCAGAGTGTGTGTCAGAGTGTGTGTCAGAGTGTGTGTCAGAGTGTGTGTCAGTGTGTGTGTGTGTATCAGAGTGTGTGTCAGAGTGTGTGTCAGAGTGTGTGTCAGAGTGTGTGTCAGTGTGTGTGTGTCAGTGTGTGTGTGTCAGAGTGTGTGGAGGAGGTGAAAAGCATCACGCTGTTGGATCGTTCTAACATCGTCATTCTCAGCCTGGTCTATAGCAGGGTGTATGTAGTACTGTCATCAGGGAAATCAGTAGTGCAGCGCAGGTGGTTGATTGTAGGACTGATATCTGCTATACATTTCCGTACGCTACGTATACTCCAAACAACAGATTGAGAGCACTTACAGATTAAAGGACAGCTATCAGCAAGACTGGCTGCAGACACATTTACCAGTGAATGTACGTTTGTAACTGTTAATAAACAGCCTGTATGGCAGCCTGGTAGCATAGTTATCTGCTTAAGTAAAATTACATAAATTACAACAATCCCTATCCCTTATTTGGTCACATACACTCTTGGATAAAAAGAGTTCCAAAATTGTTCTTCGACTATCCCCATAGGAGAACCCTTTTTTTGTCCCCATAGGAGAACCCTTTTTTTGTCCCCATAGGAGAACCTTTTTTTTGTCCCCATAGGAGAACCCTTTTTTTGTCCCCATAGGAGAACCCTTTTTCTGTCCCATTGGAGAACCCCTTTGGGATCCATGTAAAACCCTACAAATGGATCTACATGGATCCCGAAAGGGTTCTTCAAAGGGTTCTAATCTGGTAACAAAAGGGTTCTTCAAAGGATTCTACCTGGTACCAAAAAGGTTCTACCTGGTACCAAAAGGTTCTACCTCATACCAAAAAGGTTCTTCAAAGGGTTATCCTATTGGGGGGGCAGCCAAAGAACCCTTTTATGTTCTGGATTACACCGGGGGGGGGGGGGGGGGTTCAGAGAGTCGCACTCATGTAAAGATATATCACTACCTGTCATTATATGTCATGTCATCATCAAACAGGTTAACTAGTCATTGCTATATGTACAGCCATGTTTATGTGTTCTGCCTACAGAAACATACACTGCCAGGGAATAGTCTGTCAACTCCATTTTCTTCCACTGTTGCATTGATGATATGGTTGGATGCTTAAGAAGCTGAAATCAGAGGGAAAATTATTCCTATTGAGGGTGGCAAGGGTGTGTGTGTGTGTGTGTGTGTGTGTGATGGAAAATGCTACTTCTCTGTCGTGTTTATTACCAGGCAAGGCTCTCAGGAACAGTCTACCGTTGGCGCTCCTCTGAATGGCTCTGGAGTGGCTCTGACAGACAGCGGCTTATCTTCAACATGTAGGCTAGCGTGTGTGTCAGTGTGTGTGTCAGTGTGTGTGTCGGAGTGTGTGTCAGTGTGTGTGTCGGAGTGTGGCTGACTATTCCCTGGCTGTCTGGCTTTATGGGCCTATGAACTATGGGCTTTATGGGCCTATGAACTATGGGCTTTATGGACCTATGAACTATGGGCTTTATGGGCCTATGAACTATGGGCTTTATGGGCATATGAACTATGGGCTTTATGGGCATATGACCTATGGGCTCAGCGATGCTGCTCATATTCTCCGCCATGGTCCTCCGACTGATTTTCTGATGAAGAGTCACCCCCCTCCACCCCATGAATGTGTTTTTGTAGTCATGTGATGTATGGCTTAACTTCTCCAAATCAAGTAAGTGGGGTAGTTATTTAATGTGGGTGAAGAATTCCATGTCGGGAGTAGGCTACCATTTAGGACAGAGTTTAGGAACCAATTATTTCTTTATGAAATAATTGAGCTATCCGTTGTATGTTGTGATAGATATAGTAGATATGTTGTGATAGATATAGTAGATATGTTGTGACAGATATAGTAGATATGTTGTGATAGATATAGTATATATGTTGTGATAGATATAGATAAATATGTTGTGATAGATATAGATAGATATGTTGTGATAGATATAGTAGATATGTTGTGATAGATATAGTATATATGTTGTGATAGATATAGATATATATGTTGTGATAGATATAGTAGATATGTTGTGATAGATATAGTAGATATGTTGTGACAGATATAGTATATATGTTGTGATAGATATAGATAGATATGTTGTGATAGATATAGTAGATATGTTGTGATAGATATAGTAGATATGTTGTGACAGATATAGTATATATGTTGTGATAGATATAGATAGATATGTTGTGATAGATATAGTATATATGTTGTGATAGATATAGTAGATATGTTGTGATAGATGTAGTAGATATGTTGTGATAGATATAGTAGATATGTTGTGACAGATATAGTATATATGTTGTGATAGATATAGATAGATATGTTGTGATAGATATAGTATATATGTTGTGATAGATATAGATAGATATGTTGTGATAGATATAGTATATATGTTGTGATAGATATAGATAGATATGTTGTGATAGATATAGTAGATATGTTGTGATAGATATAGTAGATATGTTGTGACAGATATAGTATATGTTGTGATAGATATAGATAGATATGTTGTGATAGATATAGTAGATATGTTGTGATAGATATAGTAGATATGTTGTGACAGATATAGTATATATGTTGTGATAGATATAGTATATATGTTGTGATAGATATAGTATATATGTTGTGATAGATATAGATAGATATGTTGTGATAGATATAGTAGATATGTTGTGATAGATATAGATAGATATGTTGTGATAGATATAGTAGATATGTTGTGATAGATATAGATAGATATGTTGTGATAGATATAGATAGATATGTTGTGATAGATATAGTAGATATGTTGTGATAGATATTGTAGATATGTTGTGATAGATATAGATAGATATGTTGTGATAGATATAGATAGATATGTTGTGATAGATATAGTAGATATGTTGTGATAGATATAGTATATATGTTGTGATAGATATAGTAGATATGTTGTGATAGATATTGTAGATATGTTGTGATAGATGTAGTAGATAGATATGTTGTGATAGATATAGATAGATATGTTGTGATAGATATAGTAGATATGTTGTGATAGATATAGTAGATATGTGATAGATATTGTAGATATGTTGTGATAGATGTAGTAGATAGATATGTTGTCATAGATATAGATAGATATGTTGTGATAGATATAGTAGATATGTTGTGATAGATATAGTAGATATGTGATAGATATTGTAGATATGTTGTGATAGATATAGTAGATAGATATGTTGTGATAGATATAGTAGACATGTTGTTATAGATCTAGTACATAGATATATTGTGATAGATGTAGTAGATAGATATGTTGTGTATCTTTGGTACAAGTTCTTTACGCGCTGTTGAATACAAATTTATACAAATTTATACATTTAAAAAAATTATAATAATTGAGCTATATTTTGCCAAACGTACTCAACTGAAAAAAAGATGACACAGCTTGCCAGAAATAATGTACCAAAGAGTGTCAGGAACAAATACTGAAGCTGACAGCCTGAATAGATATTCATCCCTTTAGTTAGTCTGACTGATTATTCCTCGGGCTTGTCAGGTTCTTTCACACGTATCATTTCCCTCAGTTAATAAACATTAAACACAGAGAATTGATTGGCCTGTTTTAGTCTGTCATCCCGGCCTGTCAGACAGACCGTGTGACATTGCCATGGTGTTGGCATCCTCTACACCTGGAGTCCTGTTGCTTAGCTACCCAAAGTGATCTTGGTTGTGTGTCTGTGTGTGTGTCAAAGCACGAGTTCCAGCCGACGTACGGTTCATTCTAGAATGTTGACTCATCTTGTTCAAAGAGATGTACTTTTCATTCTAGAATGTTGACTCATCTTGTTCAAAGAGATGTACGGTTCATTCTAGAATGTTGACTCATCTTGTTCAAAGAGATGTACTTTTCATTCTAGAATGTTGACTCATCTTGTTCAAAGAGATGTACGGTTCATTCTAGAATGTTGACTCATCTTGTTCAAAGAGATGTACTTTTCATTCTAGAATGTTGACTCATCTTGTTCAAAGAGATGTACGGTTCATTCTAGAATGTTGACTCATCTTGTTCAAAGAGATGTACGGTTCATTCTAGAATGTTGACTCATCTTGTTCAAAGAGATGTACGGTTCATTCTAGAATGTTGACTCATCTTGTTCAAAGAGATGTACGGTTCATTCTAGAATGTTGACTCATCTTGTTCAAAGAGATGTACTTTTCATTCTAGAAGGTTGACTCATCTTGTTCAAAGAGCTGTACTTTTCATTCTAGAATGTTGACTCATCTTGTTCAAAGAGATGTACGGTTCATTCTAGAATGTTGACTCATCTTGTTCAAAGAGATGTACTTTTCATTCTAGAATGTTGACTCATCTTGTTCAAAGAGATGTACTTTTCATTCTAGAATGTTGACTCATCTTGTTCAAAGAGATGTACTTTTCATTCTAGAATGTTGACTCATCTTGTTCAAAGAGATGTACGTTTCATTCTAGAATGTTGACTCATCTTGTTCAAAGAGATGTACGGTTCATTTTAGAATGTTGACTCATCTTGTTCAAAGAGATGTACATTTCATTCTAGAATGTTGACTCATCTTGTTCAAGGAGATGACATCATAGAGTCATCCAGATCTTATGACCATTGTTTCTTAAAATCCTGTGAGTTGATGCTCATTCAGAGATTTTGATATATACAATTCTTATTTGTATATTTATTTAACTAGGCAAGTCAGTTAAGAACAAATTCTTATTTACAATGACGGCCTACCGGGGAACAGTGCGTTAACTTCCTGGTCAGGCGCATAACAATAGATTTGATCCAGCAACCTTTTGGCACTAGCCACTAGGCTACCTGCCGCTAACCATGTTTGTCCTGCTTACTTGTTCTTGTCACGCCCTGGTCTTAGTATTTTGTGTTTTCTATATTTATTTGGTCAGGCCAGGGTGTGACATGGGTTTATTTTGTGTTGTGTTTATGTATGGTTTTTTTTTCGTAGGTTTTGGGATTGTGGCTTAGTGGGGTGTTCTAGCAAAGTCTATGGTTGCCTGAGGCGGTTCTCAATCAGAGTCAGGTGATTCTCGTTGTCTCTGATTGGGAACCATATTTAGGTAGCCCGGGTTTCACTGTGTGTTTGTGGGTGATTGTTCCTGTCTCTGTGTTTGTTGTCACCAGATAGGCTGTATAGGTTTTCACGTTCTGTTTGTTGTTTTGTATTGATCGTGTTTTGTATTTTCATTAAACATGTATCGAACTAACCACGCTGCATTTTGGTCCGACCCTCCTTCGACGGAAGAAAGCCGTAACAGTTCTCTGGATGCGTTGGCATGGTTTAGGTTCTATCTCAGTTAGTTGTTGGTCATTGGTCCAGTCCTCACATCCTCTCTCCTCACCTCCTCCTCAAAACATATAGGATCCCACCACACAGAATGCTATAGAATCCTGTAGAATCCTGTAGAATGCTATAGAATCCTGTAGAATCCTGTAGAATACTGTAGAATGCTATAGAATCCTGTAGAATGCTATAGAATCCTGTAGAATCCTGTAGAATGCTATAGAATCCTGTAGAATGCTATAGAATCCGTTGACGTGTGGAATGTTCTTTTTTCCTGCTGAAATGTCCGTTTAGCTGTGAGTAAGGAACAGTATACACTCAAAAATGAGGGTTCATATGTGGAACCGTAGCGACCCAAAGAACCCTTTGAAGCCCTTCGGTGGTTCTTTTGCATTTTAGAAAAGGGTCCTTTCCTCTTTTAGTGATCATTAAAAACGTAGGGGTTGGCAGCTCATTTGAATATTTTGGGGCGTGGTTTAAGCACAGATCTTTTTTTTTGTGCCACCGTGAGTGACAGTGTCAGTCAAGTTGATCTAATCTGTTGTGCTATGCTCTTTCATGTTATAAATGACTGTTGCCTGTGATGGTGTGTTGAGAAAACTGTGTGTATGTCTCTGTGTCACTGTTGAGTAAGTCAGATGTTCTCAATTGTCTCCTCAGGGACCTCCAGCCATTTCAGAGCTAGTACACCCGATTCATCTAGTTAATAAACACTATAATAAAACCTAGGACATTTTTACAAAATAATATGGCTGTTAAACCAGATTTAAAAACCTTGTACTCTATGGTTCTTTACACAACCTTCGAAAATTGTTATTTAAAGCAGTATACCTGGTTCCATTTATAACCTTATGAGAATCTTTAAAAAAATATGTTTCCAGACAGCACTATAAACATTTCCACTCTGCTTACAAGTCAAAGAACCCATATTTGTTACTGTATATAACCATTTGTTTGTATTGTGTAGATAGGCTTGGGAGTCAGAGCTCGGAGCTATTCTCTAACCCCATGCAGAGATCATTAGCTATGCACTACCTCACCACAGGCACCCCACTATGGAAATCATTTATTGATGTAACTAGGAGGCAGCATAGACCTTCATTAGAATAAAGTATGTAGTATTCTCTATTTCTTTTGTTGTTGTTGTCATTATACTGTAATAAAATAACATAACCAAATTAAGCATTCTGAATTTAAAAGATCTGCATTGAATTCAAAGTTAAAGATGCAATCAAATTCAATGGTGTGTAGATGAGATGGTGTCCCCCCAAGGTTCATTAATAGGTTCTCTCTTGTTCTCCTCAAGTCACTTGGAACAGAGCTGTAGTGAAACAATGGACGTGATAGAACATAGGCAAGTAGAACCAGACCACTGACAGACAGAAAGAAAGACAGACAGACAGCCTCCCGTTCTACCCTAACCCAGAGACAGACAGACAGACAGACAGACAGACAGACAGACAGACAGACAGACAGACAGACAGACAGACAGACAGACAGACAGACAGACAGACAGACAGACAGACAGACAGACAGACAGACAGACAGACAGACAGACAGACAGACAGACAGACAGACAGACAGACAGACAGACAGACAGACAGACAGACAGACAGACAGACAGACAGACAGAGAGAGACAGAGAGACAGACAGACAGAGAGACAGAGAGACAGAGAGACAGAGAGACAGAGAGACAGAAAGAAAGAAAGGGTGGAAACTCACTGACACAGGTATCTACGAGTGTGTGTGTGTGTGTGTGTGTGTCAGGTGTGTGTGTGTGTGTGTGTGTGTGTGTGTGTGTGTGTGTGTGTGTGTGTGTGTGTGTGTGTGTCAGGTGTGTATGAGTGTGTGTGTGTTTGTCAGGAGTGTGTGTGTGTGTGTGTGTGTGTGTGTGTGTGTGTGTGTGTGTGTGTGTGTGTGTGTGTGTCAGGTATGTATGTGCTGAACTCTACCAGAGCCTGAGAGAGGTGTGGGTTAGTGTTGACAGACGGGATCATTGAGAGCTCCCTCCAATACTCTGGCTGTTGTTACAGTTTCTACCCAGAATCCCCCTTTCGCTTGAAGCAATAGTGAGGAATAACAACTCTCTGCCCAAAACCTCGACCTCTTTAGAGAGCAACGTGACAATGTCAATAACCCCTGTGGCCCTTACTTCCACCTCTTTGTGTGTGTGTGTGCTGCTGTGTGTGTGTGTGTGTGTGTGTGTGTGTGTGTGTAGCCTCCCGTCCTACCCTAACCCAGAGACTGGGGAGAACATTCATTCCTCAATTTGACCTAACCCAGTTTGAATAGAGTAAAACCCTCTGTGTCAATCTAGACCGGCGCTCTAGTTACAGATATGGAACGTCAATGGGCTCCCCTGGGCATTTTTAATTTCCATAGGAATACGGGTGTTTACATGGAAATATATGACATGTCACTGCAGCCCAGACAGGAGGGTTAGCCACACCGTCTATACAGCCAGTAGCATACTGGCTTTAGGAAGCCACACCGTCTATACAGTCAGTAGCATACTGGCTTTAGGAAGCCACACCGTCTATACAGCCAGTAGCATATTGGCTTTAGGAAGCCACACCGTCTATACAATCTAACATTTCTTGTCGTTTAAAAAAAATATTCTTTCCTGTATCCAAAGCAGCACATATACCATTTACACACACACACACACATACACACACACACACACGCACACACGCACACACGCATACACAGACACACACACACACACGCATACACACGTGTGTGAGTCTGATTAAACAGCCATTAGTGCTGAGATCACAGAACACACACAGAACACACACAGAACACACACAGAACACACACAGAACACACACAGAACACACACAGAACACACACACAGAACACACACAGAACACACATACAGAACACACACGGAACACACACACAGAACACACACAGAACACACAGGGTAGAGAGGAGAGCAAAGGAGAGGGAGGGAGGAGGGAAGAGAGGAGAGGAAGAGGAGAGAGGAAAGGAAAAGGAGAGAGGAGAAGAGAAGAGAAGAGAAGAGAAGAGAAGAGAAGAGAAGAGAAGAGAAGAGAAGAGAGGAGAAGAGAGGAGAGGAGGAGAGAGGAAAGGAAAAGGAGAGAGGAGAAGAGAAGAGAAGAGAAGAGAAGAGAAGAGAAGAGAGGAGAGGAAAGGAGAGGAAGAGGAGAGGAGAGAGAAGAGGAGAGGAGAGGAGAGGAGAGGAGAGGAGAGGAGAGGAGAGGAGAGGAGAGGAGAGGAGAGGAGAGGAGAGGAGAGGGGAGGGGAGAGGAGAGGAGAGGAGAGGAGAGGAGAGGAGAGGAGAGGAGAGGAGAGGAGAGGAGAGGAGAGGAGAGGAGAGGAGAGGAGAGGAGAGGAGAGGAGAGGAGAGGAGAGGAAAAGGAGAGAGGAGAGGAGAGGAAGAGGAGAGGAAAAGGAGAGAGGACAGGAAGAGGAGAGGAGAGGAAGAGGAGAGGAAAAGGAGAGAGGACAGGAAGAGGAGAGGAGAGGAGGGAGAGGAAAAGGAGAGAGGAGAGGAAGGAGGGAGGAAGGAAGAAGATGGGAGGGATGAGGGAGGGAGGGAGGGAGGGATGAGGGTAGGGAGGGGAGGGAGGGAGGGAGGGAGGAAGAGAGGGAGAGGGGAGGTAGAGAGGGGGGCCGGAAGGGAGTGAGGGAGGTAGAGAGGGAGGGAGGAGGGTAGGGAAGATTGCAGAGAGAGAGTGGAGGCTCTAACCCAACTTCTAACCCAGCCTCTAACCCAGCCTCTAACCCAATCTCTATCCTATCCTCTAACCAATCTCTAACCCAGCCTCTAACCCACCCTCTAACCCAGCCTCTAACCAAACTCTAACCCAATCTCTAACCCAGTCTCTAACCCTGGCTCAGACCCAAAACTATAAACTAGCCTTGACTAAGGAGCTGCATTAGCAGAGACTAACCACGGTATCCTGCCTCTGCCCAATCCTCCATTAGAGTCTAACCACAGTATCCTGCCTCAGCCCCATCCTCCATTAGAGACTAACCACAGTATCCTGCCTCAGCACCATCCTCCATTAGAGACTAACCACAGTATCCTGCCTCAGCCCCATCCTCCATTAGAGAGACTAACCACATTATCCTGTCTCAGCAGCCTCCATTAGAGGCTAACCACAGTATCCTGCCTCAGCCCCATCCTCCATTAGAGACTAACCACAGTATCCTGCCTCAGCCTCATCCTCCATTAGAGACTAACCACAGTATCCTGCCTCAGCCCCATCCTCCATTAGAGACTAAACCACATTATCCTGCCTCAGCATCCTCCATTAGAGGCTAACCACAGTATCCTGCCTCAGCCCCATCCTCCATTAGAGACTAACCACAGTATCCTGCCTCAGCCTCATCCTCCATTAGAGACTAACCACAGTATCCTGCCTCAGCCCCATCCTCCATTCGAGACTAACCACAGTATCCTGCCTCAGCATCCTCCATTAGAGACTAACCACAGTATCCTGCCTCAGCCCCATCCTCCATTAGAGAAACTAACCACAGTATCCTGCCTCAGCCCCATCCTCCATTAGAGACTAACACCAGTATCCTGCCTCAGCCCCATCCTCCATCTTATTGCAGTAGAGATGGAAATGACCAACAAGCCATGTACCAATAACCCACCACCCTGTAGAGTCTAGTGGAGACACATATGGTTCGCATCCCAAATGCACCCTAATGACTACATAGTGCACTACTTTTGACAAGACCCATATGCGTCCTGGTCTACAGTAGTGCACTACATAGGGAATAGGGTGCCATTGACCATAGGGTCCTGGTCTAAAGTAGTGCACTATATAGGGAATAGGGCTCTGGTCTATAGTAGTGCACTATATAGGGAATAGGGTGCCATAGGGCTCTGGTCTAAAGTAGTGCACTATATAGGGAATAGGGTGCCATTGACCATTGGCCTCTGGTCTAAAGTAGTGCACTATATTGGTAATAGGGTGCCATTTGGGACGTAGTAATGGTATGGTGAGGATTCATACCATCCTTCTCTGCCCACTGTACTGCAGACCTTATTCATGTGTAGTATTACTGCTCTGACGGAGGTACCATCCCCTCTTGCCGTTAACTGCCTCTCAACTGGCTTTGAAGAGGCCATTCTCTCAACAGCAAAACCAGCTCTGCTCCTCTTGCTGTCAGTAGGGAGGCTGCAGAGATCTGATTGGACAAGCTAGCTGGCAGATGCATTGTGTGTGTGTGTGTGTGTGTGTGTGTGTGTGTGTGTGTGTGTGTGTGTGTGTGTGTGTGTGTGTGTGTGTGTGAGGATATTAAGTGTCTGTCTGTATGCCATACTTCCTATGTGCTTTGGGGCAGCATGATATTGCAGGCTTACAGATAAACCAATTAGATACTTTGGGAAAGTTTAACTGAAGTTTAACTGGGATCCAGCTTCATAAATGATGAATAATGTGAGAGAGAGAGAGAGAGGGGAGGGAGGGAGGGAGGGACAGAGAGAGAGAGAGAGAGAGAGAGGGGAGAAAGAGAGAGAGAATGAGAGAGAATGAGAGAGGGAGGGAGGGAGGGAGGGAGGGAGGGAGGGAGGGAGGGAGGGAGGGAGGGAGGGAGGGAGGGAGGGAGGGAGGGAGGGAGGGAGGGAGGGAGGGAGGGAGGGACAGAGAGAGAGAGAGAGAGAGAGACAGAGAGAGAGACAGAGACAGAGACAGAGAGCTGATGGTGACTGACCAGTGGGTCGTCTCCCTGCAATTAAAACTTCAAATAAAACTACATTGTGGCATTCATTTTACTGCAAAAACAGTGTAAAACAGTTGTGTTAAACTCATGAGGCAAGTAGCAATTGTAGGTTATTGTAGCTTCAATAATCAGTGGGTATTTGATTGTAACTTTAATCACATAGTCCCTTTGATTTGAAGTCTTAATCCAGACTCAGTTGCATTCTGTCTTAATCCAGACTCAGTTGCATTCTGTCTTAATCCAGACTCAGTTGCATTCTGTCTTAATCCAGACCCAATTTTATTCTGTTTTAAACCCAGACTCAATTGTATTCTGTCTTAATCCAGACTCAGTCACATCTGTCTTAATCCAGACTCAGTCACATCTGTCTTAATCCAGACTCAGTCGCATTCTGTCTTAATCCAGACTCAGTTACATTCTGTCTTAATCCAGACTCAGTTACATTCTGTCTTAATCCAGACTCAGTCGCATTCTGTTTTAATCCAGACTCAGTTACATTCTGTCTTAATCCAGACTCAGTTACATTCTGTCTTAATCCAGACTCAGTTGTATTCTGTCTTAATCCAGACTCAATTGCATTCTGTCTTAATCCAGACTCATTCACGTCTGTCTTAATCCAGATTCAATTGCATTCTGTTTTGTCCAGACTCAGTTTTCAATGTAATTAGGGAGGAAATCAACCAACCTCATCTGATGGAATTGAATGTAATTCTTTGCCATTTCTTTCCTATTTAATCACAAAATTATGTGATGGTTATTAACATATTATAACCGTCCACTATAACCTATAGGACATACCCCCCTCGTCCACTATAACCTATAGGACATCCCCCCCTCGTCCACTATAACCTATAGGACATCCCCCCCTCGTCCACTATAACCTATAGGACATCCCCCCCTCGTACACTATAACCTATAGGACATCCCCCCCTCCGTCCACTATAACCTATAGGACATCCCCCCCTCGTACACTATAACCTATAGGACATCCCCCCCTCCGTCCACTATAACCTATAGGACACCCCCCCCCTCCGTCCACTATAACCTATAGGACATCCTCCCCTCCGTCCACTATAACCTATAGGACATCCCCCCCCCATCGTCCACTATAACCTATAGGACACCCCCCCCCACTGTCCACTATAACCTAAGGACACCCCCCCCCACTGTCCACTATAACCTATAGGACATCCCCCCCAGTCTTGGGTGGCTGGAGTCTATGGCAGTTTTTAGGGCTTTCCTGACTCCGCCTGGTATAGAGGTCCTGGGCTTTCCTGACTCCCCCTGGTATAGAGGTCCTGGGCTTTCCTGACTCCCCCTGGTATAGAGGTCCTGGGCTTTCCTGACTCCCCCTGGTATAGAGGTCCTGGGCTTTCCTGACTCCCCCTGGTATAGAGGTCCTGGGCTTTCCTGACTCCCCCTGGTATAGAGGTCCTGGGCTTTCCTGACTCCGCCTGGTACAGAGGTCCTGGGCTTTCCGCATTACCCTCTGTCGTGCTTTTTAGTCAGTTGCCGTAACAAGCGGTGATGCAGCCAGTCAAGATGTTCTCATATGGGGTATCCACAGTCTGTCTGCCTGCCTGCCTGCCTGCCTGCCTGCCTGCCTGCCTGCCTGCCTGCCCGCCCGCCCGTATATATTCTTTACTAATTCTGTTATTCAACTTCCTTATGTCATCGTCAAACTTGATGTTCACATAACCTTCTGAGCTGGATCAATTTCTACTACTACTTATCTGTCTCTGTGGCTGGCTGGCTGGCAAGCAGGCAGGCAGGCAGGCAGACAGACAGGCGCGCGGGCCAGCCAGCCAGAAATTGATCCAGCTCAGAAGGTTATGTGAACATCAAGTTTGACGATGATATAAGGAAGTTGAATAACGGAATTAGTAAAATATATTTTTAAACAACACGTGATGTCCTGACTAATGTAGGATCTCCTTGATGCAACTTCATCTTTCAATTGTTTAAACATGAAACCATTTTTTTGGAACACCAATTTCATGATGCAATTTTTTTTGCCGAGATTGAGAATGATTTGTGAAATAGAGGTTAAAAGAGACTTTGCTAAACAAAATGTCTGTGGGTGCAGAAATGGCCACCAGAAAGGACAGTATACCCAGGTAAAGGCTGTCTGCCTGTCCCGTAGATAAGATAGATGCACATAAGGTCACATAAAGAAGTTGGATGAAAACAAACTTCACATAGGGAAATGTCACGGCCGTCGTCGGAATGAGACCAAGGTGCAGCGTCGGAATGAGACCAAGGTGCAGCGTCGGAATGAGACCAAGGTGCAGCGTCGGAATGAGACCAAGGTGCAGCGTCGGAATGAGACCAAGGTGCAGCGTCGGAATGAGACCAAGGTGCAGCGTCGGAATGAGACCAAGGTGCAGCGTCGTGAGCATACATTTTATTTTATTTGTTAAAATGTCGCCAACAAAACAAGAAATAACAAAAAGCGACCATGACGCTTACGAGGGCTATAGTGCCCATAACAAATACAACTACCCACAATGACAAAAGGGGAAAAGGGGCTGCCTAAGTATGATTCCCAATCAGAGACAACGATAGACAGCTGTCCCTGATTGAGAACCACACCCGGCCAAAACATAGAAATGAAGAAACATAGAAAACAAAACATAGAATGCCCACCCTACATCACACCCTGACCAAACCGAATAGAGAAATGACAGGTCTCTCTAAGATCAGGGCGTGTCAGGAAAGGGACCCATATATGGAAGAAGAAGAAGAAGACAGAAGAAGAAGAAGAAGAAGAAGAAGAAGAAGAAGAAGAAGAAGAAGAAGAAGAAGAAGAAGAAGAAGAAGAAGAAGAAGAAGAAGAAGAGGAAGGAGAAGAAGAAGAAGAAGAAGAAGGAGAAGAAGAAGAAGAAGAAGAAGAAGAAGAAGAAGAAGAAGAGGAAGAGGAAGAAGAAGAAGAAGAAGAAGGGGAAGAAGAAGAAGAAGAGGAAGGAGAAGAAGAAGAAGAAGGAGAAGAAGAAGAAGAAGAAGAAGAAGAAGAAGAAGAAGGAGAAGAAGAAGAAGAAGAAGAAGAAGAAGAAGAAGGAGAAGAAGAAGAAGAAGAAGGAGAAGAAGGAGAAGAAGAAGAAGAAGAAGAAAAGAGAAGAAAAACTTCTGTCCGTCCGTCCGCTTGTCCGTGTGTCTTGTCTGTTTAAGTTGGGTCCATTAACAGTGCTGAGGGGAAGTTATCAGTAACAAAGTAATGCAACAGATGGCTAAACACATACGTGATTAACCTGACACTGAAATTCAACTAGTGACAGGGAGATGGATGGAGAACTAAACCTGACCTGGCGTTAACAACACGTAGACCCATAGACTTTAATATGGAGAACGCCAGTGGACATCAGTTAGTCTAAAAACATTACGGAAAGTCACCATCTGTTGAATACTTCAGTCAATCTGCTATTTTGGTGTCAATCTGCATTTTACTGTAAGGTCTACCTGAACCTGTTGTATTCAGCGCATGTGACAAATAACATTTGATTTGATTTGAAATTAAATTATTTGATTTGATATGAGTTGTATAGATTTTATTTGAATAGATTTGATCTGATTTGATTCGATATTAATATATTTGATTTGATCTGATTTGATATGAATAGATTTGATTTGATTTGATATGAATAGGGACCCATTTAGGTTCCACCCATTGACTTTATTTCTGTCAGATTGAACTGGTGGAGCGAGAACTCCCTGGACTGTCGAGATGTTCCCTGGGCATGTTTTAGTGTCAAAACTATGCCTTGGTGAAGTTGAAGATCAATGATCAATGAATCAATTTTATCAGAGATTACATTTTTTTTAATGTTCTAGCGGCAATCTCAAATCAGATGAAATCTAATTTTATTGGTCACATACACATGATTAGCAGATGTTAATACGACTGTAGCGAAATGCTTGTGCTTCTAGTTCCGACAGTGCAGTAATATCTAACAAGTAGTCTAACAATTCTCCAACAACTACCTAATACACACATCTAAAGGGGTGAATGAGAATATGTACATATAAATATATGGATGAGCGATGGCCGAGCGGCATAGGCAAGATGCAGTAGATGGTATAAAATAAAGTATACACTGGTGATATGAGGAATGTAAGATATGTAAACATGATTAAAGTGGCATTATTTAAAGTGACTAGTGATCCATTTGTTAAAGTGTCCAGTGATTGGGTCTCAATGTAGGTATCAGCCTCTCTGAGTTAGTGATGGCTGTTTAGCAGTCTGATGGCCTTGAGATAGAAGCTGTTTTTCAATCTCTCGGTCCCTGCTTTGATGCACCTGTACTGACCTCACCTTCTGTGAAAAGGCAGTGGCTCAGGTGGTTGTTGTCCTTGATGATCTTTTTGGCCTTCCTGTGACATCAGGTGCTGTAGTTGTCATGGAGGGCAGGTAGTTTGCCTCCGGTGATGCATTGTGCAGACCTCACTACCCTCTGGAGAGCCTTGCGGTTGAGGACGGTGCAGTTGCCGTTCCACGCGGTGATACAGCTCGACAGGATGCAATCAATTGTGCATCTGTAAAAGTTTGTCAGGGTTTTGGGTGAGGTTGAAGAGGTTGAAGAGGTGCTGTTGCACCTTCTTCACCACACTGTCTGGGTTGGTGGACCATATCAGTTTGTCTATGATGCCCAGGAACTTAAAACGTTACACCTTCTCCACTGCTGTCCCTTCGAGGTGGATAGTTATTCTTCTGCTGTTTCCTGAAGTCCACAATCATCTCCTTTTTTTTGTTGGCGTTGAGTGAGAGGTTGTTTTCCTGACACCACACTCCGAGTGCCCTCACCTCCTCCCTGTAGGCCGTCTCGTCGTTGTGGTAATCAAGCCCACTACTGTTGTGTCGTTTGCAAACTTTATGATTGAGTTGGAGGTGTGCATTGCCATGCAGTTGTGGGCGAACAGGGAGTACAGGAGAGGGCTTTCACCACCTGGGGTCGGCCCGTCAGAAAGTCCAGGACCCAGTTGCACAGCGCAGGGTTGAGACCCGGGGCCTCGAGCTTGATGACGAGCTTGGAGGGTAATATGGTGTTGAATGCTGAGCTGTAGTCAATGAACAGCATTCTCACATAGGTATTGCTCTTGTCCAGATGGGACAGGGCAGTGTGCAGTGTGATGGTGATTGTGTCGTCTGTGGACCTGTTGGGGCGGTAAGCAAATTGGAGTGGGTCTAGGGCGTCAGGTAGGGTGGAGGTGATATGGTCCTTGACTAGTCTCTCAAAGCACTTCATGATGACAGAAGTGAGTGCTACGGTGTGGTAGTCGTTTAGCTCAGTTACCTTAGCTTTCTTGGGAACAGGAACAATGGTGGCCCTCTTGAAGCATGTGGGAACAGCAGATAAGGATGGATTGAATATGCCCGTAAACACACCAGCCAGCTGGTCTCTCAAACCACTTCATGATGACAGAAGTGAGTGCTGCGGGGTGGTAGTCATTTAGTTCAGATATCTTTGCCTTCTTGGGTACAGGAACAATGGTGGCCATCTTGAATCATGTGGGAACAGCAGACTGGGATAAGGATGGATGGAATATCTCCATAAACACACCAGCCAGCTGGTCTCTCAAAGCACTTCATGATGACGGAAGTATCAACCGCGGACCTGGAACTGGAAACCGACACAATGCCGATCTAACACGCTTGTGTCATTTCTATTTCTATTACGTAGTAAATGCATGTGAACCTTGAATATTGCAAGTTGACAATCTCTCTATGTTTATGCGTGTTTCAATTGGTGTGGAAATGCTACGAGTTTCTCCAATATTAAATATACTTGTACAGACTCCTTTTATTTGCATTTGTGACCATTTGTGTTTCACCCCAACAACCTTGAATATTGGATATTCTAGGTCGGGTGAACAGAAGGACTTCCTGTTCCTGTATGTTGTTATGATTACACCATGTGTCGTTAATCATAATGCATACACCCCCGCCCTTCCTCTTCCCAGAGAGGTGTTTTCTCTGTCGGCGCGATGCATGGAGAATCCCGGTGGCTGAACCGATTCCGACATCATATCCAGAGAGAGCCATGTTACCGCAAAACAGAGAATGTTACAATCACTGATGTCTTTCTGGAAGAAAACCCTAGCTCAAATTTCATCTACCTTGTTGTCAAGAGACTGGACATTGGCGAGAAGTATACTCGGGATTGGTGAGCGATGTTCACGTCCACTGAGCCTGACCAGGAGGCTGCTCTATCTGCACCTTCTGCGGCACCGTTGTTTTGGGTCGGGCTACTGGGATTAGATCCACTGTCCAGGGTGGAGATCTGAACAAAGGATGCGCTTTGGGAAAGCCGTATTCCTGGTCGTAATGTTGGTAAGTTGATGTCTTATATCCAATAGTTCCTCCCGGCTGTACGTAATAAGACTCCAGATTTCCTGGGGTAACAGTGTAAGAAATAATACATAAAAACTAAATACTGCGTAGTTTCCTAAGGACTCGAAGCGACCATCTCTGTCGGCGCCATTCTTTTCCATGCTTCCAGACAAACGAAACACCTTCTTTTCCCTCTTTGAGGACAATCTGTTGGTTCCTATCAGTCTGTCAGTCTGTAGTTTGATGTCTTTAATGTGTTCAGACTTGCCTCTGAGATGTAACATCCCATTTTTAGTTTGTCTATCAGTGAAAGGGGAAGGGAAGAGAAGAGAGGAAAGCTGGAACACAGCTATAATCAGGCAGAGGAAGGGTCTTGCCTATGCATGTTTTTCTTATAATCAAGAATATCACTCTCACCAACTCTCTCTCTCTCTCTCTCTCTCTCTCTCTCTCTCTCTCTCCCCATCGCTCTCTGTCTCGTTATCTCTCCCAATCAGATTTTCTCAACCATTACCATACTTTCTGCTTCATTTTCATCACTTCCCATTTGTACTGCAGTAATCTAACACGTAACCCTCTGTCAGTGCTGCAGTTTCTGCTTTCTCAGGTTCAATTATAATGTATCTCTTTCTCTCTCTCTCTCTCCCAGTCTGTCCTGTCAGATGTCTCAATTAGCGTAATGTTTTATTTACTGGAATTCAACTCCAAACACCACACACACACACACACACACACACACACACACACACACACACACACACACACACACACACACACACACACACACACACACACACACAAACACACACACACACACACACACACACACACACACACACACACACACACACACACACACACACACACACACACAGTGTAAAATTAGAGGATGTTAATTTGGGTGTTAATATTTGGATAGTCACATTGATTTCAATCCCAGAACTCTAAATGTATTTCAGATATCTCCCTAATTCAACAAAAAAAACACACAACTTTTGGGTCTCACAAAAACAACGTGTTACAAACAACCCCGGTGACCTTTGATGTGTAGGTGTTGCCCTGTCTCTGTCTGGCAGTACGTGTCAGATTTCCCTACAATGTGTCTGTCTCTCTGTCTCTGTCTGGCGTGTCAGATTTCCCTACAATGTGTCTGTCAGGATCTTGTGAGACAGTCAAGTGTCAACTTGAAAGGAGAGTCACCACGTCACCGTTGTGTTGGTATTGAATGCTCTCGCGAGAGTCAACGTGAGACAGCATTGAATACTCTCGCGAGAGAGTAAAAGTGTGAACCCACAGGTGAACCTATTCATTGAATATTGTGAGACACAATGAAGGTGTGATTTATTTATTTGGATTTGGGTGTTTGGGGTGTGAGTGGGCCTTCTTAGTTCCTTGCCCCGCTCCCCTCTCCTTTGTGTCCCTCAGACTTTTAACACAGGAACTCTAAACTTGACAGGACCCCAACTTTACCACAACCGCCATCAGAGACGGGTTAGTGTCACTCTGTGAGAGCATTGTTCATTGTAGTATTACAGACTGGTCAGAACCATTCATGTTGTAAGTTCAGTAAAGCCTCAAACAGACCGGTCCAAAAACCAATCATTGAGTGACCATTACCTGCAGTCCCGACCATTACCTGCAGTCCCGACCATTATCTGCAGTCCCAACCATTACCTGCAGTCCCGACCATTACCTGCAGTCCCGACCATTACCTGCAGTCCCGACCATTACCTGCAGTCCCGACCATTATCTGCAGTCCCGACCATTACCTGCAGTCCTGACCATTACCTGCAGTCCCGACCATTACCTGCAGTCCCGACCATTATCTGCAGTCCCAACCATTACCTGCAGTCCCGACCATTACCTGCAGTCCCGACCATTACCTGCAGTCCCGACCATTACCTGCAGTCCCGACCATTATCTGCAGTCCCGACCATTACCTGCAGTCCCGACCATTAACTGCAGTCCCGACCATTACCTGCAGTCCCGACCATTATCTGCAGTCCCGACCATTATCTGCAGTCCCGACCATTATCTGCAGTCCCGACCATTAACTGCAGTCCCGACCATTACCTGCAGTCCCGACCATTACCTGCAGTCCCGACCATTATCTGCAGTCCCGACCATTACCTGCAGTCCCGACCATTACCTGCAGTCCCGACTATTACCTGCAGTCCCGACCATTAACTGCAGTCCCGACCATTAACTGCAGTCCCGACCATTACCTGCAGTCCCGACCATTACCTGCAGACCCGACCATTATCTGCAGTCCCGACCATTAACTGAAGTCCCGACCATTACCTGCAGTCCCGACCATACTGCAGTCCTGACCATTAACTGCAGTCCCGACCATTATCTGCAGTCCCGACCATTAACTGCAGTCCCGACCATACCTGCAGTCCCGACCATTACCTGCAGTCCCGACCATTACCTGCAGTCCCGACCATTAACTGCAGTCCCGACCATTACCTGCAGTCCCGACCATTACCTGCAGTCCCGTTGGTGTGGTCAGTGGCTCCATGTTGCCCAGTCTTTATTATGCATTTAGTTCCTCCTCTGAGTTCCTCCTATGAGTTCCTCCTCTGAGTTCCTCCTCTGAGTTCCTCCTCTGAGTTCCTCCTCTGAGTTCATCCTCTGAGTTCATCCTCTGAGTTCATCCTCTGAGTTCATCCTCTGAGTTCCTCCTCTGAGTTCCTCCTCTGAGTTCCTCCTCTGAGTTCATCCTCTGAGTTCCTCCTCTGAGTTCCTCCTCTGAGTTCATCCTCTGAGTTCCTCCTCTGAGTTCCTACTCTGAGTTCCTCCTCTTGTACGGCTGGTATCAGAACACATCAGGACAAATTCTCACGACAAAACATTGGCCAGGTCCATGAAATAACGAAACAGTAAACAATGTATTTGGTGTGTCCATCTTCCATGAATAAGGAAGCCGTTTTGGGCGTCGTTCTGTTTCCACGGTGAAGATGAAAAACAATCTGATGTCAGACGGTGCAATTCTCCCTCTGTTAGTTGACCTCTTCGATGGTCCCATGTTGAATACCTTAGGTGCTGCTGCAATATGTGATTAACACTGTTGTGTACCGGAACACACACAAACCATACACAAACAAAACAACTTTTTTTATGGCTGATTTAATCCTTGGAATTAAAATTACAAAAGATAATCCTCTACCCCCATGTGTGACTACGGTAGACTCCCCTACTCCTTTCCCCTCCTCCATTTTCTTCCGCTTTCACCTCCTCTCTTTCCCCTCCTCCATTTCCTTTCCTTTCACCTCCTCTCTTTCTCCTCCTCCATTTTCTTCCCCCTTCCCCTCCTCTCTTTCCCCTCCTCTCTTTCCCCTCCTCCTTTCCCTCCTCTCTTTCCCCTCCTCCTTTCCTCTCCTCTCTTTCCCCTCCTCCTTTTCCCTCCTCTCTTTCCCCTCCTCCTTTTCCTTCCTCACTTTCCCCTCCTCCTTTCCTCTCCTCTCTTTCCCCTCCTCCTTTTCCCTCCTCTCTTTCCCTCCTCCTCTTTTCCCTCCCTCTCTTTCCCCTCCTCCCCTTTCTTCCCCCTTCCCTTCCTCTCTTTCCCCTCCTCCTTTTCCCTCCTCTCTTTTCCCATCCTCCCCTTTCTTCCCCCTTCCCTTCCTCTCTTTCCCCTCCTCCGTTTCCCTCCTCTCTTTCCCCTCCCCCTTCCCCTCCTCCTTTCTCCTCCTCCTTTCCCTCCCTCTCTTTCCCCTCCTCCTTTTCCCTCCTCTCTTTCCCCTCCTCCTTTTTCCCTCCTCTCTTTCTCCTCCTCCTTTTCCCTCCTCTCTTTCTCCTCCTCCTTTCCCCTCCTCTCTTTCTCCTCCTCCTTTCCCCTCCTCTCTTTCTCCTCCTCCTTTCCCCTCCTCTCTTTCCCCTCCTCCTTTTCCCTCCTCTCTTCCCCTCCTCCTTTCCTCCTCCTTTCTCCTCTCCTTTCCCCTCCTCTCTTTCCCCTCCTCCTTTTCCCTCCTCTCTTTCCCCTCCTACTTTCCTCTCCTCTCTTTCCCCTCCTCCTTTCCTCTCCTCTCTTTTCCCCTCCTCCTTTTCCCTCCTCTCTTTCCCCTCCCCCTTTCCCTCATCTCTTACCCCTCCTCCTTTCCTCTCCTCTCTTTCCCCTCCCCCTTTTCCCTCCTCTCTTTCCCCTCCTCCTTTTCCCTCCTCTCTTTCCCCTCCTCCTTTCCCCCCTTTTCTTCCCCCTTTTCTATCCTCTCTTGCCCTCCTCCCTTTCCCCATCTGATGACCTGAGCATGCTGAGTCTTTTTCCATTTTTGCTATTCAAATCTGAAAATAAACGTATAATATGTCTATTAAATCATTAATAAGGTACAATTGTCAAAAGCCACTGATTCTGTACAGCCGGTGGTGCTACTGATAGCAGAGCAGTCTAAGGTTAGTAATCACCGTTTACTGTTCTGTGGGAAGACACACACGCACGCACACACACACACACACACACACACACACACACACACACACACACACACACACACACACACACACACACACACACACACACACACAGTTGTCATAGCTCACAGTAGTGTGGCACTTCGCCAAGTGTGTGTGTGTATATATGTGTGTATATATGTGTGTATATATGCGTGTGTATATATGTGTGTGTGTGTGTGTATATATATGTGTGTGTGTGTGTGTGTGTGTGTGTGTGTGTGTGTGTGTGTGTGTGTGTGTGTGTGTGTGTGTGTGTGTGTGTGTGCGTGTGTGTGTGTGCGTGTGTGTGCGTGTGTGTGTGTGTGTGTGTGCCTAACCTAACATAGCAAGACAAACTGTCGGTGGACGTTCTCTTCTGCACTGTTCAACCAATCAACCAATCAACCAATCCAATTCCAGATGGAAGCAACTTTAGAGAACCAGCAAGCAAACGTGCCTTAACTCTCCGCTCAATGGGGACTGTAAACATCGAGGCACACGTCCAAAAGCAGACTGGCTCTCTTCCTTTTCCCCTGAAAACTGGATGTATCTGGTTTTAGCCCACTGAGGAAGGTGTGAGTCTGCATGCGGGTATCTGTCTGATTAGAGTCAAACCTGGCAGCAAGCTCTCTGTGAGGAGTCAAACCTGGCAGCAAGCTCTCTGTAAGGTGTCAAACCTGGCAGCAAGCTCTCTGTGAGGTGCCAAACCTGGCAGCAAGCTCTCTGTGAGGAGTCAAACCTGGCAGCAAGCTCTCTGTGAGGTGTCAAACCTGGCAGCAAGCTCTCTGTGAGGAGTCAAACCTGGCAGCAAGCTCTCTGTAAGGTGTCAAACCTGGCAGCAAGCTCTCTGTGAGGTGTCAAACCTGGCAGCAAGCTCTCTGTGAGGTGCCAAACCTGGCAGCAAGCTCTCTGTGAGGTGCCAAACCGGGCAGCAAGCTCTCTGTGAGGTGCCAAACCTAGCAGCAAGCTCTCTGTGAGGTGCCAAACATGGCAACAAGCTCTCTGTGAGGTGTCAAACCTGGCAGCAAGCTCTCTGTGAGGTGTCAAACCTGGCAGCAAGCTCTCTGTGAGGTGTCATTCCTAGCAACCAGCACCATGCCAGATGCCACTTCTCTGTGAGGTGCCAAACCAGAAGCTTCATTTCCATCCTGCTATTCCACTTGGAACAAAACAATTTCAACTGTGACTTAATTTTAATCTCTGTATGATTGGTAATGAGAGAGGCTTCTCTCATCTGAAAGTTATTAAAGTCTGCTTTCATCATGCTACCTGGTGTGCGTGCGAGCTTGCATGCGTGTTTGTGCGTGTGTTTGTGTGTGTGTCAGTGTGTGTGTCAGTGTGCGTGTGTGTCTGTGTGTGCGTGTGTGTGTCTGTGTGTGTTTGTGAGTGTCTGTGTGTGTGTCAGTGTGCGTGTGTGTGTCAGCGTGCGTGTGTATCTGTGTGTGTGTGTGTGTCTGCTTTCATCATACCACCAAGAGCAGGCTGGACAGATAGACTTCCGTAAATGCTCTCCTCCTCTCCTCTCCTCTCCTCTCCTCTCCTCTCCTCTCCTCTCCTCTCCTCTCCTCTCCTCTCCTCTCCTCTCCTCTCCTCTCCTCTCCTCTCCTCTCCTCTCCTCTCCTCTCCTCTCCTCTCCTCTCCTTTCCTCTCCTCTCCTCTCCTCTCATCCTCTCCACTCCTCCTCTCCTCTCTTCCTCTCCTCCTCTCCTCCTCCTCTTTTCCTCTTCTCCTCTACTCCCCTTTTATCCTCCTCTCCTCTCCTCTCCTCTCCTCTCCTCTCCTCTCCTCTCCTCTCCTCTCCTCTCCTCTCCTCTCCTCTCCTCTCCTCTCCTCTCCTCTCCTCTCCTCTCCTCTCATCCTCTCCACTCCTCCTCTCCTCTCCACTCCTCCTCTCGTCTCTTCCTCTCCTCCTCCTCTACTCCTCCTCTCCTCCTCCTCTCCTCCTCTTCTCCTCCTCTTCTCCTCCTCTACTCCTCTTCTCCTCTACTCCCCTTTTATCCTCCTCCTCCACTCTTCATCTTCTACTCCTCTCCTCCTCATTTACTCCTCTACTCCTTTTCTTCTCCTCCTCTTCTCCTCCTGCGTATGTCAAACACCTATTTTCCAGTGGCACATTGGTTGACTTATTAACCACAAGGTTGCCATTGGCAACACAGCAGCCCGCAGGTTGATTTATATGTTGGGACAGAGACAAACGTTTGAGAGAGAGAGAGAGAGAGAGAGAGAGTGGTATGTAAAGGACTGGTATGTAAAGGACTGGTATGTAAAGGACTGGTATGTAAAGGACTGGTAGGTAAAGGACTGGTATGTAAAGGAAAGTTGCCACATGCATATTCCCTATATAGTGCACTACTTTTAACCAGAGATGGCACCCTATTCCCTATATAGAGCACTACTTTTAACCAGAGATGGCACCCTATTCCCTATATAGTGCACTACATGTGACAAGGACTGGCACCCTATTCCCTATATAGTGCACTACTTTTGACCAGGGCCCATAGTGGTTGCCATTTGGGACTCCGTTATAGTGAAGAAAAAAAAAGGTGCCCTCAGCTATGTCTGTCTGTCTGTCTGGTCACTGTAGCTGTGAAGACCCCGACGTGGACCCATGTGGACTGTACAATAGCAGCCTGTGTTCAAATAGTATCTGAAATCATTTCTAATACTTTATTTGTGCTTGATTGAGCCTCGAACAAGTAGATACGTCTGAAAACTCCCATCCCCGCCCATCTGTCACTCCAGGCAGGCTAAAGGAAACGATCAAAGTATTTGAAAGATTTCAAATGCTGTTTGAACCCAGGCCACAGCAGCAGATCTGATCAGCAGTAGGGATTAGCCAAGCAGCTGTTGGAATTCATCCAGAAATATGACTGGCTAAATCCTTATTATGCAACAAAGTCACTGGCCCAAATCCTATATGAACCCGCAGAGTGAGGAATTGAACTGGGCCCTGTGAAGTCTGAAGATATTAAACCCATTTTTATCTGAACCAGAAAGTTAGGGTACCCTTTTACATCTGGTCTACCTGAATTATATTACAATATTGACCAATAGCTTTCTGCTATTCCCATAATAAAGAATGCTATTGGCTATCTCGTCAGTGAGGAGGCTGGTATTGCCTAATCTCTGCATGGATTTATCTTCTAGTATAAATCATGGTAATGCATTGAAAGGTCATTTTGTTTCCCACATAAGCACATTTTTTAGTCATTGCCCCTCTGTACTGTGGTGTCAGAGACGATGAAATTCCACTCTTCACTATTGATTTTCATGTTCTAAGTGGCCCATATGTCTTGCTGATGTAAAACTTTGACAGAGTCGAGGGATTGAGAATGTGTGTAAGCTGGTAGGTAGGCTTTCTCTAATTGTCGTGACAGAAGTGTTGAAAAGAGTGTGTGTGGCAGAAATAACTAAATAAAATACAGTTGAAAGTCATTCCTTTAAAATGCCCCAATCAGCTTTTGAAGCAATAGCAAAGTCTATCCCCCCCCCTGTTTCGGTAAAAATCGGTGGGATGGGTCTGGAGAAATGTAAAAACTCTCAAATTCATACACAGATCTATGGATGGAAGGGCTGACCATCCATTATATAAAAAAGTATTGTTTTAACCTTGAAATAAAAAGGATTTGTTTACATTTACTTTGTTTACAAACATTGGAGAAAAATACGCTTATTTTCCAGCTTCTGATTGGGTACAATAGTTGAACTAAGATTGTAAGGCATTTCTAAGTTATATTCTTCATGTATCAGTGAGTTCATATAATTTATAATGACGGTTAAAAATGGATGTAACAATGGCAGAATGCAGCTTTGATGACTCTGATGTAACAATGGCAGAATGCCGCTTTGATGACTCTGATGTAACAATGGCAGAATGCTGCTTTGATGACTCTGATGTAACAATGGCAGAATGCCGCTTTGATGACTCTGATGTAACAATGGCAGAATGCAGCTTTGATGATTCTGATGTAACAATGGCAGAATGCTGCTTTTATGACTCTGATGTAACAATGGCAGAATGCCGCTTTGATGACTCTGATGTAACAATGGCAGAATGCAGCTTTGATGATTCTGATGTAACAATGGCAGAATGCAGCTTTGATGACTCTGATGTAACAATGGCAGAATGCAGCTTTGATGATTCTGATGTAACAATGGCAGAATGCTGCTTTGATGACTCTGATGTAACAATGGCAGAATGCAGCTTTGATGACTCTGATGTAACAATGGCAGAATGCTGCTTTGATGACTCTGATGTAACAATGGCAGAATGCTGCTTTGATGACTCTGATGTAACAATGGCAGAACGCTGCTTTGATGATTCTGATGTAACAATGGCAGAATTCTGCTTTGATGACTGATGTAACAATGGTAGAATTGGAACTTGGAAGCCTTAGAAGCCTTAGAAGCCATAGACAATATGATTACAATACTATCGCGTCAGCGCCAAGAAGAAACGCATCATTGCTGTTTCTCTCTCGCTCTGAGTAAGAACAGACTGAAACAATAAACAAGCTGTGGATTTCGCAGATTTTTGAGGAAAACTTTAACTTTATTAACATCCTTAGGAATCCAACTCTAGTTTGTTGAAGAGTGAAAGTAGCAGAACTATAGCAGAGGAGGTTAAAATGTTTGTCATTTGGGGCGGCAGGGTAGCCGAGTGGTTAAAGCGTTGGACTAGTAACTGAAATGGTTGTTAGATCAAATCCCCGAGCTGACAAGGTAAAAAACCTGTCCTTCTGCTGGGTACTTGTAACCCACTGTTCCTAGGTCGTCATTGTAAATAAGAATGTGTTCTTAAAAACCTCTTGATGCACCCATCCCGATAGCGGGATAATTTTCGTCAACATCCGCTGAATTGCAGAGTGCCATTTTCATGAAATCACAAGTGCAATATAGCAAAACACAATTTAGCTTGTTGTTAATCCACCTGGTGTGTCAGATTTCAATAAAGCTTTTCAGCGAAAGCATACCAAGCTTTTATGTCAGGACATCTCTCTCAACAGGTTTTAACTGACTTGCCTAGTTAAATAAAGGTAAAATAAAACATTTGCAGACTCTCTTATCCAGAGCATTTAGGGCTCAAAAGCACATAAACTGTTTTTTCACCTAGTCGGCTCAGGATTCAATGTCACGAATCCCGCTTCCTGAGTCTGTGTTTGCCTGTGTTTCTGTCCTGGAGTGTGTTTCCGGTGTCCTGGAACGCACCCTGTCTGGTTGCCGGGCGAATTAGCTTGTTGGGAGATGATATTCACCCGCACCTGTATCCCATCAGTAATCTGCACACCTGTCCTGATCATCACCTCTCCCCTTCAAAAGCTCTGACCTGACATCCATTCCCTGCCGGATCGTTAGCCATGAACAGTATGTTGTGCCATAGTATCAGCCTCAAGTTGGATAGAATTTGTTTTGTTGTTTTTTACGTATTGCTTGCCTTAAACTTACCTCCGTTTGTTCTGTCTTCAGTTACTCACCCGGATCATTTACCCCATTCCCGCCTGGTCGTCGGAGGATTCCGCTACCCCATTGGATCCACCTATTTACTCCCATCAACTCACCACCGCTGCCCGCTACGCCACCTGGATATATCTACCCATTTACATTCACTTGTAAATAAATACTCACCTTCTTCCTACCCTCCTTGTCCTGGTCTGCTTCTGGGTTCGATTTTGAAAGAACGTGACATTCTAACCTGCAACTGTTTGATTATTGGCCCAATGCTCTTAACTGCT
>NC_034198.2:40939385-40956885 GCF_002021735.2 Oncorhynchus kisutch | reverse complement strand
TGGGTTAAAAACCTAATTTCAGTAAATGTTGGACAGAACACAAATGGTTATTTTGACCCAATCAGTTGGGTCACTTAGTTGAGTTGTTGGGTTATTGATGCTGGGTTATTGATGCTGGGTTATTGATGCTTTGATGCTGGGTTATTGATGCTGGACTATTGATGCTGGGTTATTGATGCTGGGGTATGGATGTTGGGTTATTGATGCTGGGTTATTGATGCTGGGATATTGATGCTGGGGTATTGATGTTGGGTTATTGATGCTGGGTTATTGATGCTGGGTTATTGATGCTGGGTTATTGATGCTGGGTTATTGATGCTGGGTCCTGGGTTATTGATGCTGGGTTATTGATGCTGGGTTATTGATGTCGGGTTATTGATGCTGGGTGCTGGGTTATTGATACTGGGTTATTGATGCTGGGTTATTGATGCCAGGTTATTGATGCTGGGTTATTGATGCTGGGTTATTGATGCTGGGTTATTGATGCTGGGTGCTGGGTTATTGATGCTGGGTTATTGGTGCTGGGTTATTGATGCTGGGTGCTGGGTTATTGATGCTGGGTTATTGATGCTGGGTTATTGATGCTGGGTTATTGATGCTGGGTCCTGGGTTATTGATGCTGGGTTATTGATGTCGGGTTATTGATGCTGGGTGCTGGATTATTGATACTGGGTTATTGATGCTGGCTGCTGGATTATTGATACTGGGTTATTGATGCTGGGTTATTGATGCTGGGTTATTGATGCTGGGTTATTGATGCTGGGTTATTGATGCTGGGTGCTGGGTTATTGATGCTGGGTTATTGGTGCTGGGTTGTTGATGCTGGGTGCTGGGTTATTGATGCTGGGTTATTGATGCTGGGTTATTGATGCTGGGTTATTGATGCTGGGTTATTGAGCTATGATCCACTGGATCAGACAAGAAGACTGGATGGGTGGCTCTCACTGTGAACTGAAACTCATAGTCTGTGTGCAGAAATATAGAAGCTCAGTGTTTAAAATAAGAATTAAATTTAAAAAAGGAGACAAAGCTCTCAGAGAATCACATCATGAAGGGAGGGAGGGAGGGAAGGAAAGACACACTGTTTTCCCCCGTCTACCTTTGAGTGTGAACATTTACCACACAGTCTCCACTGAGAGGAGACGGCTACTGATCACTCTGTTTCCCAGAGGGTGTGTCTCTCTCTCTCTCTCTCTCTCTCTCTCTCTCTCTCTCTCTCTCTCTCTCATGTGGTTAGGGAGCATCTGTACTCAACCGTTTTGGACAGCTCTCAGTGTGTGAGAGCAGAAATTCTGTCACATTGATTAGCATCCTGAGGTTTGCTCCGTGATGGAGTAATGCACCTCCTCAAAGGTGTGTGTGTGAACGTGTGTACCACAGGAGGTTGGTGGCAACTTAATTGGGGAGGACAGGCTCATGGTAATGGCCGTGAGTGGAATGGTATTAAATACATCAAACACGTGGTTTCCATGGTTTCCATGTGTTTGATACCATTCCATTTACTCCGTTTCAGACATTACTATGAGCCGTCCTCCCCTCAGCAGCCTCCACTGGTGTGTGTGTGTGTGTGTCTGTGTGTCTGTGTGTCTGTGTGTGTGTGTGTGTGTATGTGTGTGTGTGTGTGTGTGTGTGTGTGTGTGTGTGTGTGTGTGTGTGTGTGTGTGTGTGTGTGTGTGTGTGTGTGTCGGTGTGTCGGTTTGTCGGTGTGCATGCAAGTGTGTGTGTGTGTGTGTAAATGAAGTCACCCCCTCCGGTGTGGATCTCCATAATTACACCCTGGAGCTTTAATAGCTCAGGGATGACACCACAGGAGAAGATAGAGTGGCGACTGACACTATGGATGAAAACCAGTACAGATGACTGGCATAGAATGGCACATGAGAGGATAATAGAAGAAGTGAGGACTCTTATATAAATGCTAGGACACAATTGGAGGACTTGGACTACACTCTAAACAATGCTGGGTTAAAATCAACCCAGTGCTGGGTAAATAGTGGACAGAACACACGTTGGGTTATTTTCTTTGAAGACTGGAGGCGTGACTTAGAAGGGGTGTGGCTGTCATATCATATTTTTTGGGCCACCCGTGAAAGTAAAGGTCATTCCTGTTTATCTGTTTTGTTGTACTGTCATCAGATGCTAAGGTTGAGTACTCACACTTTTGTATCTTTAATGAGTCTTACCCCCGAGAGAATGAGTTCCTCATGTGTCTATTCCAATGTTGATATAATAACTAGTGATGGGCAACCGAGGCTTTCTGAATGCTTCGGTGCTTTCACAAAATTGTGCTGGAAAAATATTTCATTAATTGTTCACAATGCCCAATAGGGAAAATAATAAATATCAGCCGGTGATTATCAGACAGAAACATTTTTTTAAATCCATTTTCATCTTAACTCTGTGGAAAGTCGTCTTTCACATAGTTATTTTTGGCCACCCGTGAGAGTAAATGTAAGTTTATGTTTTTTTTACACTGCAAATGTTACTTTCCCTTCAATAATATTTATACTGTATAATTTAATATACAACTAATAACATTATGATCTAAACTGTTATAACAATGTGGTAACTCCCAGCTTTAGGATAGGCACTCTAAGGAACTCATACTCCTGTGTATAACAGATGTCATCCCTTTAGCATACAGACAACAACACGGCAGAACAGATTAACCACAGTGACATTTACTCTCACAGGTGACCAAAAATAAGAAGTATCTGAAAACCATCCCTTTTTGACGCACACAGAATATCAGTTAGGTTCACAACTGGGAGAGAACCAGACCATCCAACCCAAATATCGAGGGAGACATTCGAATCCCAAAATGGACATGGACTCTTGTTTTTTTTGTTGTTTTTACAATCTCTCTTCAAAATCAAATTGTATTGGTCACGTACACAGTTTGCAGGAGGTGTATAAGGAAGGAGAAGGGGAACAGGTGCTGAGAAAATAAAAATACTAAAGCTAACTACTCTCTCACAGTGTATCACTTACACACACACACACACACACACACACACACACACTAGTCTCACACACTAGTCTCACACACACACACACACACACACACACACACACACACACACACACACACACACACACACACACACACACACACACACACACACACAAACTCACACAGTCACACAGTGTGGAGCACCAGATGGGAGTTAAACATTATAGGTACAAATCCCCCCCCCCAAAATAGTTTCAGTGCACCGCATATCAAGTAAAGCACAGGCCACAGATCCTTTGCTTTGTACTAGACACAACATAGCAGCGTTGTGTTTGGCTATAGACCTATACACCTTATTCAATATGACAAGCATATACAAAGGGCTTCAATTATCTTGAGTGAAAAATCTAAACAAAAATCCATACTTATGTGCAGCCCATAATGCATATTTAATAGTGTGGTATTAATTATGAAGTACAGTAATACACTGTCTGCTCTGTCTAGGGGTTGAGCTGGTTGGGCTAGGGTGAGGCTGGGATAGGGTGAGGTTGGGTTAGGGTGAGGCTGGGCTAGGGTGGAGCTGGGCTAGGGTGGAGCTGGGCTAGGGTGAGGCTGGGTTAGGGTGAGGCTGGGCTAGGGTGAGGTTGGGTTAGGGTGGAGCTGGGCTAGGGTGGAGCTGGGCTAGGGTGAGGCTGGGCTAGTGTGAGGCTGGGTTAGGATGAGGCTGGGCTAGGGTGGGGCTGGGTTGGGGTGAGGCTGGGCTAGGGTGAGGCTGGGTTAGGGTGAGGCTGGGCTAGGGTGGGGCTGGGTTGGGGTGAGGCTGGGCTAGGGTGAGGCTGGGCTAGGGTGAGGCTGGGCTAGGGTGAGGCTGGGCTAGGGTTAGGCTGGGCTGAGGCAAGGCTAGGGTGGGCTAGGCTGAGGCTGGGCTAGTGTGAGGCTAGGGTGAGGATGGGCTAGGGTGAGGCTAGGGTGAGGATGGGCTAGGGTGAGACTAGGGTGAGAATGGGCTAGGGTGAGGCTAGGGTGAGGATGGGCTAGGGTGAGGCTAGGGTGAGGATGGGCTAGGGTGAGGCTAGGGTGAGGATGGGCTAGGGTGAGGCTAGGGTGAGGATGGGCTAGGGTGAGGCTAGGGTGAGGATGGGCTAGGGTGAGGCTAGGGTGAAGCTGGGCTAGGGTGAGGCTAGGGTGAGGATGGGCTAGGGTGAGGCTAGGGTGAGGCTAGGGTGAGGCTAGGGTGAGGCTGGGCTAGGGTGAGGCTGGGCTAGGGTGAGGCTGGGCTGTAAAAAAAGAAAGTTCTGTAAAAGTAAACTGAGATTGAAAAAAAGCACAAACACCTCTATCAGTAGAGGATGACCTGGACGAGGGTTTCTGTTGAGAACATGCCAAGGAATCAACAAACACACACACACACACACACACACACACACACACACAGTGCCTTCAGCGCGTATTCGTAACCTTTGACCTGGATCCATTTTCCCCCACCCATCTACACACAAAACTTCATAATGACAACGTGTTTCTAGACATTTTTGCATTTTTTGGGAAAATGAAATGCAGAAACATCTAATTTACAGAAGTTCTACCACCCCTGAGTCAATACGTGTTCGAATGACGTTTGAGTCTTTCTGGTTAAGTCTCTAAGAGCTGTGCACACGTGAATTGTACACTATTTTCCTCGTTATTCTTTTAAAAAAAATATTCAAGCGCTGTCCAGTTGTTTATTGATCCTAGCTAGACAGCCATTTTTTCAAGTCTTGTCATAGATTTTTAAGCCAATTCAGGAACAATCAATGTCGTCTCGGAAAGCAACGCCAGTCTATAGGTGTGGCCATTGTCAGATTGAACGGACACTCTGAAAACTCCCTGAATATACGAATGCTCAGAGCGCACTCTGGCACTCCAGATTGAATTTACGAACACACCCAAAGTCTAGCTAGTAATTTGTTACGCTAACAAGCTAGCAAGAGGTTGCATAGCAACAGCATCAACTTCCAGGTAGACAGGCAAAGCTCTAGTACGCTCAACTGAAAGGAAACCCTTCATTTACTGAATACTAAAAATGAACTAGTAGTATGTAGTATATACTCATTAAGTATGCAGTAGACAGTGTGTTATGTGGGTACTCATTAAGTACGTATTATACAGTACGCTAGAATGGGTACTCATTAAGTATGTAGTATATAGTGTGTTAGAATGGGTACTCATTAAGTATGTAGTATATAGTATGTTAGGATGGGTACTCATTAAGTATGCAGTAGACAGTGTGTTATGTGGGTACTCATTAAGTATGCTGTATACAGTGTGTTAGTATGAGTACTCATTAAGTATGCAGTAGACAGTGTGTTAGAATGGGTACTCATTAAGTATGTATTATACAGTGTGTTAGTATGGGTACTCAATAAGTATGTGGTATGTAGTGTGTTAGAATGGGTACTCATTAAGTATAAAGTATACAGTGTGTTAGAATGGGTACTCATTAAGTATGCTGTATACAGTGTGTTAGTATGGGTACTCATTAAGCATGTAGTATACAGTGTGTTAGGATGGGTACTCATTAAGTATGTAGTATACAGTGTGTTAGGATGGGTACTCATTAAGCATGTAGTATACAGTGTGTTAGAATGGGTACTCATTAAGCATGTAGTATACAGTGTGTTAGAATGGGTACTCATTAAGTATGTAGTATACAGTGTGTTAGGATGGGTACTCATTAAGTATGTAGTATACAGTGTGTTAGGATGGGTACTCATTAAGTGTGTAGTATACAGTGTGTTAGTATGGGTACTCATTAAGTATGTAGTATACAGTGTGTTAGGATGGGTACTCATTAAGCATGTAGTATACAGTGTGTTAGGATGGGTATTCATTAAGCATGTAGTATACAGTGTGTTAGTATGGGTACTCATTAAGTATGTAGTATACAGTGTGTTAGGATGGGTACTCATTAAGCATGTAGTATACAGTATGTTAGAATGGGTACTCATTAAGCATGTAGTATACAGTGTGTTAGGATGGGTATTCCAACACAGCTCTAGTCTAACAGTTCGGTGTGATTGTGTTAGTTTGATGAAGAGGACGGTGTTAGTTTGATGAAGAGGACGAAGGATTTTCTGTTGTGTTTTCTCTTTATTTTTCAGCTAACTCCAGTCTTCTGGGAGGCGGTGGAGGTGAGTTCTGGGAGGCGGTGGAGGTGAGTTCTGGGAGGCGGTGGAGGTGAGTTCTGGGAGGCGGTGGAGGTGAGTTCTGGGAGGCGGTGGAGGTGAGTTCTGGGAGGCGGTGGAGGTGAGTTCTGGGAGGCGGTGGAGGTGAGTTCTGGGAGGCGGTGGAGGTGAGTTCTGGGAGGCGGTGGAGGTGAGTTCTGGGAGGCGGTGGAGGTGAGTTCTGGGAGGCGGTGGAGGTGAGTTCTGGGAGGCGGTGGAGGTGAGTTCTGGGAGGCACACACACACACACACACACACACACACACACACACACACACACACACACACCTCCCCATCGTAATAAAATGATACATTTCAAAGGCATCATATCATTAGGCCTATACCACAGACATGTCTATCTATTAGACCTAGATATTAGTAGACCGTGGACTGTGGTGTGTGTTTCTCTCTTAGAGCCTCTGTTTTTAAATGGGACTGAATTTTATCAATGCCAACACTTCAGAGCGAAACATTACATAGAGTGGAGTGACAAACTGACTGTGCATTTTGCCATGTCACTGACTGTGCCACAAACTCATTGTGCCGTGTCAGAGCCAAACCTGATAGTCATTACTTTACTGACCTGTCCATGTCTGTTATCATCAAAGCAGCTGAGGACATGTGAGGCGGCTGACCGTGCCTAGAGGGGTACGGAGAGGGGAGGGATGGGGTGAAGGGAGTCCAGAGGAATTGGGTACGGGGAGGGCTGAAGGGAGGTGAGGGGTAGTAAGAGGGGAGCCTAGTGGAGCGGGGTAGGCTGACCCAAACCCTGTTTTGGAAATGTGTCACTTACCCTGACGAAATAATCTATTGAAATAATAATTCCTTGGCTGTGGGTTTCTGATACGTTAAAGGGGCAATTTATGGTATCTAAGAGATGAACGAAGATGAAAACAAGGTCAGTTCTTCAGCTTCATGCCTAATCTGCAGACATTTTTGTATCTCTCTCTCTCTGTCTGTCTGTCTGTCTGTCTGTCTGTCTGTCTGTCTGTCTGTCTGTCTGTCTGTCTGTCTGTCTGTCTGTCTGTCTGTCTGTCTGTCTGTCTGTCTGTCTGTCTGTCTGTCTATCTGTCTGTCTGTCTGTCTGTCTGTCTGTCTGTCTGTCTGTCTGTCTGTCTGTCTGTCTGTCTGTCTGTCTCGCTCTGTCTGTCTGTCTGTCTGTCTGTCTGTCTGTCTGTCTGTCTGTCTGTCTGTCTGTCTGTCTGTCTGTCTGTCTGTCTGTCTGTCTGTCTGTCTGTCTGTCTGTCTGTCTGTCTGTCTGTCTGTCTGTCTCTCTCTCTCTCTCTCTCTCTCTCTCTCTCTCTCTCTCTCACTTCCTCTCCTCTCTCTTTCTCTAACTCATTCTCTCTCACACACACACACACACACACACACACACACACACACACACACACACACACACACACACACACACACACACACACACACACACACACACACACTTGAAGATTCATCCTGGTTATTTATATATTCCATCTAAGGAGACAATTAGGTCATGCTTTATAAAGTTGCAGAGCTGAGACCCCCATCTATCCACATCTAATCAAGCTCTGCCTCAAGTGGCTCTCATCCTTATTTCATTCATGGTTGGACCTCGGCTCTCAGCAACAGTCATCTGTCTGTCTGTTGCCTCAGTGTTCATGTCTAGATCTTAATCCATTGACAGAGGCCCTCACTGATCAAGGGGATTGTGTGTGTGTGTGTGTGTGCGATTGTGATCACATGTCAGAAACATGAGTCTCCGTGCTCAAGGTTGACTCAGTCAAGCACCTGTCAATGACGTCTAATGCAACACTAAACATTGGCTTCTTGATTCCTATCTGTTTGCTCTTCAGTCTCCTCTCATAACAAATGAAAGAGGGATACGAAGTGTATTGAAAGCAGGCGCTTCCACACAGGTGTGGATGCCGAGTTAATTAAGCAATTAACATGCGTACCTGCTTATGGTCATCTATATTTGACCATTGTTTTTTGGTTACCATGACTATACACCCATACAACGATAATGCCCCCATCCACAGGGCACGGTCACTGAATGGTTGGATGAGCATGAAAATGATGTACACCATATACCATGGCCGTCTCAGATCACCAGATCTCAACCCAATTCAACACTTGTGGGAGATTCTGCAGACGGCAAATTCCACCACCATCAATAAACTAATGGAATTTCTCATTCACATCCCTTCAATAGAGTTCCAGACACTTCTAGAATCTAATTTAGTTCTCATTTACATCTGCTACCTGGCCAAGATAAACCAAAGCAGTTCTCATGGAAGACCAGTGTAATATCCCTCCAATAGAGAGTTCCAGACACTTGTAGAATCTATGCATTGCAGCTGTTCTGGCTGGTGGTGACCCAACGCCCTATGAAGACCCTTTATGTTGCCGTTTCCTTTGTGGCAGATATCTGTATATTCCAGGTAGCAGACACGTTTACCAAAAGCCACTTCCAATAGTACGACAGTGAACGCATGCATCCTTTGTGGCAGATACCTGTATGTTACTACTCAAATCAAATCAAATCCAATTGTATTTGTCACATGCGCTGAAAACAACCTTACTGCGAAATGCTTACTTTACAAGCCCTTAAACAACAATGCTTTAAGAAGTTTTAAGAAAAATAATTGTTAAGTAAAAAATAAATAAAAAATTCAAAAAGTTTTGAATCCGGCGTCGTTATTTGTATCAGTTCATAAAACATAGAATCGGTACATTTAAAATGTCATACATTTAACTGCACGTCAGATTGCAGCCCAAATAAACGTTTCACAGAGTTTCAAAGAGTTCAAGTAACAGACACATCTCAGCGTCAACTGTTCAGAGGAGACCCAGTGAATCAGGCCTTCATGGTCAAATTGCTGCAAAGAAACCACCGCTAAAAGACGTCAGTAAGAAGAAGAGACTTGCTTGGGCCAAGAAACATGACATTAGACCGGTGGAAATCTGTCTTTTGATCTGATGAGTTCAAATGTGAGATTTTTTGGTTCCAACCCCAGTGTCCTTGTGAGACGCAGAGTAGGTGAACGGGATGATCTCCCAGCGTGAAGCATGGAGGAGGAGGTGTGATGTGTGTGGGTCCTTTGCTAGTGACACTGTTGGGGATTTATTTAGATTTCAAGACACACTAAACCAGCTTGACTACCACAGCATTCTGCAGCGATACGCCATCCCATCTGGTTTGTACTTAGTGGGACTAAGATGTGTTTTTCAATGACCCACCACACCTCCATGCTGTGTAAGGGCTATTTGACCAAGAAGGAGAGTGATGGAGTGCTGCATCAGATGACCTGGCCCTCCACAATCACCTGACCTCAACCCAACTGAGATGGTTTGGGATGAGTTGGACTGCAGAGTGAAGGAAAATCAGCCAACAAGTGCTCAGCATACAGTTGATGTCGGGGGATTACATACACTCAGGTTGGAGTCATTAAAACTTGTTTTTCAACCACTCCACAAATTTCTTGTTAACAAACCTATAGTTTTGACAAGTCAGTTAGGACATCTACTCTGTGCATGACACAAGTAATTTTTCCAACAATTGTTTACAGACAGATTATTTCACTTATAATTTACTGTATAACAATTCCAGTGGGTCAGAAGTTTACATACGCTAAGTTGACTGTGCCTTTAAACAGCTTGGAACATTCCAGAAAAGAATGTCATGGCTTTAGAAGCTTCTGATAGGCTATTTGACATAATTTGAGTCAATTGGAGGTGTACCTGTGGATGTATTTCAAGGCCAACCTTCAAAACTTCAAACTCAGTGTGAAGATGCTGGAGGAAACGGGTACAAAAGTATCTATATCCACAGTAAAACAAGTCCTATATCGACATAACCTGAAAGGCCGCTCAGCAAGGAAGAAGCCACTGTTCCCTGACCCTGACCCAGAGCCCACCTGACCACTCTGCCTGTCCCTGACCCTGAGCCCGCCTGACCACTCTGCCTGTCCGTGACCCTGAGCCCGTCTGACCACTCTGCCTGTCCCTGACCCTGAGCCTGCCTGACCACTCTGCCTGTCCGTGACCCTGACCCTGAGCCTGCCTGACCACTCTGCCTGACCCCGACCCTGAGCCCGCCTGACCACTCTGCCTGACCACTCTGCCTGTCCCTGACCCTGAGCCCGCCTGACCACTCTGCCTGTCCGTGACCCTGACCCTGAGCCCGTCTGACCACTCTGCTTGTCCCTGACCCTGAGCCCGTCTGACCACTCTGTCTGTCCCTGACCCTGACCCTGAGCCCGCCTGACCACTCTGCCTGTCCGTGACCCTGACCCTGAGCCTGCCTGACCACTCTGCCTGTCCCCGACCCTGAGCCCGCCTGACCACTCTGCCTGACCACTCTGCCTGTCCCCGACCCTGAGCCCGCCTGACCACTCTGCCTGACCACTCTGCCTGACCACTCTGCCTGTCCCTGACCCTGAGCCCGCCTGACCACTCTGCCTGTCCACTCTGCCTGTCCCTGACCCTGAGCCTGCCTGACCACTCTGCCTGACCACTCTGCCTGTCCCTGACCCTGAGCCCGCCTGACCACTCTGCCTGACCACTCTGCCTGTCCCTGACCCTGAGCCCGCCTGACCACTCTGCCTGACCACTCTGCCTGCCCGTGACCCTGAGCCCGCCTGACCACTCTGCCTGACCACTCTGCCTGTCCCCGACCCTGAGCCCGCCTGACCACTCTGCCTGTCCACTCTGCCTGTCCCTGACCCTGAGCCTGCCTGACCACTCTACCTGACCACTCTGCCTGTCCCTGTCCCTGACCCCGCCTGACCACTCTACCTGTCCCTGAGCCCCCCTGAGCCTGCCTGCCATCATGTACCTTTGCTTCTACTCTGGTTTATCGACCCCTGCCTGCTTTTGACCTGTCGTTTGCCTGCCCCCATTGTTACAATGCACATTGTTACTTCACACAGTCTCCTCTTGGGTCTTACCTTGATAACTGCTACCCATTTCTTTTTGTTCTTCTTCTAACATATTATTATTATTATTAGTCCCTCTATTCCTTTGTTGATATCAAATCTTTTTGACCTAAATTGCTGTTGTTTTAAAGACGAGTGTTGAATTGCGTGGCCTCTGAATTGCACATTTAATAGTGTCCCATACAATAAGAGGATTTGCTGTACCTATGTTATGTCTGAAAAAAGTCAGTTATAAATTATTCTGTCCTGGTTAAAAACAAGATGTTATGCAACAGGCTTTGATTACATTTCCAACATCCTCGCCCATGTGGAAATTCCGTACGAGTAACGTACATGTATTTTTATTTGATGGTCCGACTGTATTCTGTCCCCTAGCAACACTTTTTACAACTTTTGGTGACACAAGAATGAATTACATAAGACAGTAGTCGAGACGAATAGCTTGATTGAGCCTCCTCCATGTATATCTCACTAGGTCAGGGTATTAAACCTCCATGTATATCTCACTAGGTCAGGGTATTAAACCTGTACATCTCACTAGGTCAGAGTATTAAACCTCCTCCATGTATATCTCACTAGGTCAGGGTATTAAACCTCCATGTATATCTCACTAGGTCAGGGTATTAAACCTCCATGTATATCTCACTAGGTCAGGGTATTAAACCTCCATGTATATCTCACTAGGTCAGGATATTAAACCTCCATGTATATCTCACTAGGTCAGGGTATTAAACCTCCTCCATGTATATCTCACTAGGTCAGGGTATTAAACCTCCTCCGTGTATATCTCACTAGGTCAGGGTATTAAACCACCTCCGTGTATATCTCACTAGGTCAGGATATTAAACCTCCTCCATGTATATCTCACTAGGTCAGGGTATTAAACCTCCATGTATATCTCACTAGGTCAGGGTATTAAACCTCCTCCATGTATATCTCACTAGGTCAGGATATTAAACCTCCTCCATGTATATCTCACTAGGTCAGGATATTACACCTCCATGTATATCTCACTAGGTCAGGGTATTAAACCTCCTCCATGTATATCTCACTAGGTCAGGATATTAAACCTCCATGTATACCTCACTAGGTCAGGATATTAAACCTCCATGTATATCTCACTAGGTCAGGATATTAAACCTCCTCCATGTATATCTCACTAGGTCAGGGTATTAAACCTCCTCCGTGTATATCTCACTAGGTCAGGATATTAAACCTCCATGTATATCTCACTAGGTCAGGGGAGAAGTACGTCAGTACTTTTTCAAAAATTGTTGAATGATATATAATATAGTGTGTGTTTGTAAACTTTACATTTAAAAAAGTACCATAATGATTGAGAGTCTGTATAGCTGTACCATGGTACTTGCACTACTACTTCAATTGTTCTCCACTATTCCACCAGCTAAACCCCCCCCCCCCCCCCCCAAGTTAGGTTGTCGTTCCAGTGATTGGCAGACCACCGCTGTCCATCTGTATCCCAGGGCCTTTGAGAGATTGGGACCCATCCTAAACAGGGCACACAGTGCCACCCACAGAACGGAAGCAGATTGACTCACAGAACGGAAGCAGATTGACTCACAGAACGGAAGCAGATTGACTCACAGAACGGAAGCAGATTGACTGCCAACAGCATTTCTAACGCCCTCACCTCCATTGTGATGCGTACTTTTAGTGAAATGTTTTGTTGCATATCTTCATGTATTTCCACAATTAATAAATAATATTCGTAATATTCTATGCACTTCATATGAAGGATTGTTACCTATAACCAGGACTGGCATTACAAAAATTACATTTTTTGGGGCCAAACAATTATTATTTTGGGAAACATGTGTTGTGATTCATCCTATGCTGTGTCCCTAACATCATTAACCCTTTATCAACAGATGTGAGATACTTACACACACACTCACCACCCTTCCCCCACAACCAACCATAAGCTCAGCTGTTCAGCAGACGTTCCTCCCCAGAGCCCAACTCGAGAAGACTTGATGTGCGAACGCATAAACAGTTGTAGCTGTTAGAGAAAGCATGCAACATTTGGCAAGAATGAGGAAATTTGATTAACCAATGTCAAGTCTTACGTGAAGGAGCTCAGACACGCCCCTGTTCCCCTGGAATACACACACGCTGGTCCCCCGTTGTGACCATTTTCCCAAGCATCTCTGAGCTGTCCGACCTTTCGGTTATTTTGTGTCGCCAGTGCCAGAAAAATGTGCCCCTTCTTTTGTTGTCAGAGTGTGACCCCCTTCCCATGGGTTACTGCAACTATTGTTGCCAGCTCTGCCACAACCTGGGTGGGGGACTCCAACGGAGTTCCCACCGGCTAGGTACAAGGTCGTCAAGATTCTCATTAGCAGCTTTGAGAAATTCCTTGTATATTATGCTCTCCCATCAGGGGGCTTTGGCTTTGTAGAACCAAACCTGCCAGGCAGGCTCAGACTCTTGATGGAGGCGGTGGTTCTCTAGTGGGTCTCTGACCACATTTATCTTTCTGTCTTGTCTGCGTATCGGCTACTTGCAGTAGGCCTATAAAACAGATGAGGACTTCTCCTCAGTGTATGGATCTCTCCGGTAGTGGACCTCACCTAGTGGACCTCACCTAGTGGACCTCACCGAGTGGACCTCACCGAGTGGAGCTCACCTAGTGGACCTCACCTACTGGGCCTCACCTAGTGGACCTATTCTACTGGGCCTCACCTAGTGGGCCTCATCTACTGGACCTCACATACAGGACCTCTCCTGGTGGGCCTCACCTAGTGGGCCTCATCTACTAGACCTCACCTAGTGGACATCACCTACTGGACCTCACCTACTGGGCTTCACCTAGTGGACCTCACCTACTGGACCTCACCTACTGGACCTCACCTACTGGGCCTCACCTAGTGGACCTCACCTACTGGACCTCACCTAGTGGACCTCACCTACTGGGCCTCACCTACTGGGCTTCACCTACTGGACCTCGCCTAGTGGGCCTCACATAGTGGATCTCTTCTACTGGACCTCACTTCGTGGAACTCACCTACTGGAACTCTCCTAGTGGACCTCACATAGTGGAACTCACCTAGTGGACCTCACCTACTGGGCCTCACGTAGTGGACCTCTTCTACTGGATCTCTCCTAGTGGACCTCACATAGTGGACCTCTTCTACTGGACCTCTCCTAGTGGACCTCACTTAGTGGACCTCACCTACCGGGCCTCGCATAGTGGACCTCTCCTAGTGGACCTCACCTAGTGGACCTCTCCTAGTGGACCTCACATAGTGGACCTCTTCTACTGGACCTCACATAGTGGGCCTCTTCTACTGGACCTCACATAGTGGACCATAGTGGACCTCTTCTACTGGAGAGAGAGAGAGAGAGAGAGAGAGAGAGAGAGAGAGAGAGAGAGAGAAAGAAAGAGAGAGAGAGAGAGAGAGAGAGACATTTTACTGTTATTGCATGGATCACTGTGTTTACTCGATTGCCTCCGCAAATAATTACTTTTGGTGTCAATAGTTTTATTGTGTTTGTTCTTCATATAGCGTCCAGTGTTTCTGTATTCCCTATATACAGACTGCATGCTGTATTAATTCTACTCTAAGAACATTAAACATTTTTCTGTATATTACAATGGGTGTGATGTGTTGGCAATAATTATATGTTTCTGGTCAATTGAGAGTATACAGTACAACGTGATTTTCTGGATTTTCATAGTCATAGTTGAAGTGTACCTATGATGAAAATTACAGGCCTCTCTCATCTTTTTAAGTGGGAGAACTTGCACAATTGGTGGCTGACTAAATACTTTTTTGCCCCACTGTAGGTTGAGCTGTTGTTTTGCTGTTTGGGATACTTGTTATATCATTTGTTGTTTTTGATGCTAGAACGTCAGTTTGATTCAGATTACATTCTCAAAGAGTTCAGTGTATAAAGTCAGAACATCTGCTGTCTCAGCTACTGCCTGTCACCAAGGGAGTACCCCAAGGCTCGATCCTAGGCCCCACGATGTTCTCAATTTACATCATAAATCATGTACATTACCATTCGGCCATCAGATTGGCCACCAATGCTCCTTATAGGACACATAACTCACTCTATACTCCTCTGTAAACTGGTCATCTCTGTATTCCTGATGCAAGACCCACTGGTTGAAGCTTGTTTATAAAACCCTCTTAAGCCTCACTCCACCCTATCTGAGATATCTACTGCAGCCCTCATCCTGCACATACAACACCCGTTCTGCCGGTCACATTCTGTTAAAGGTCCCCAAAGCACACACATCCCTGGGTAGCGCCTCTTTTCAGTTCACTGCAGCTAGCGATTGGCACAAGCTGCAACAAACACTCAAACTGGACAGTTTTATCTCAATCATGGACACTGTTACTGAACGTTGTGGCTGCTTTGTGTGATGTATTGTTGTCTCTACCTTCTTGACCTTTGTGCTGTTGTCTGTTCCCAATAATGTTTGTACCATGTTTTGTGCTGCTACCATGTTGCTGTTATGTTGTGTTGCTACCATGTTGTGTTGACATGTGTTGCTGCCTTGTTATGTTGTCATGTGTTGCTGCCTTGTTATGTTGTTGTCTTAGGTGTCTCTTTATGGAGTGTTGTGTTCCCTCTCTTGTTGTGATGTGTGTTTTGCCCTGTATTTATATCGTATTTATTGTTTAAATCCCAGGCCCCTCGTCTCCGCAGGAGGCCTTTTGCCTTTTGGCAGGCCGTCATTGTAAATAAGAATTTGTTCTTAACTAACTTGCCTGGTTAAATAAAGGTAAAATAAAACAAAACATGTTGTTGCTGGTCTAAAAACCATTCACCCCCAAATTACACCAACCAATCATTTTATGTATCTGACTTAGACTCCTTTACCACCTCCACCCGTACCCCTCTAACTCATCCCTAGACATCCCCCCACCCCTCTAACTCATCCCTAGACATCCCCCCACCCCTCTAACTCATCCCTAGACATCCCCCCACCCCTCTAACCTCATCCCTAGACATCCCCCCACCCCTCTAACTCATCCCTAGACATCCCCCCCACCCCTCTAACTCATCCCTAGACACACCCCCACCCCTCTAACTCATACCTAGACATCCCCCCACCCCTCTAACTCATCCCTAGACATCCCCCCACCCCTCTAACTCATCCCTAGACATCCCCCCACCCATCTAACTCATCCCTAGACATCCCCCCCACCCCTCTAACTCATCCCTAGACATCCCCCCCACCCCTCTAACTCATCCCTAGACACACCCCCACCCCTCTAACTCATACCTAGACATCCCCCCACCCCTCTAACTCATCCTAGACATCCCCCACCCCTTTTACTCATCCTTAGACACCTAACCCCCACCCTTCTAACTCATCCCTAGACATCCCCCACCCCTTTTACTCATCCCTAGACATCCCCCCCACCCCCTCTACTCATCCCTAGACATCCCCCCCACCCCTCTAACTCATCCCTAGACATCCACCCCACCCCTCTAACTCATCCCTAGACATCCCCCACCCCTCTAACTCATCCCTAGACATCCACCCCACCCCTCTAACTCATCCCTAGACATCCCCCCCCACCCCCTCTAACTCATCCCTAGACATCCACCCATATCCCTCTAACTCATCCCTAGACATCCACCCCACCCCCTCTAACTCATCCCTAGACATCCCCTCCACCCCTCTAACTCATCCCTAGACATCCACCCGTATCCCTCTAACTCATCCCTAGACATCCACCCCACCCCTCTAACTCATCCCTAGACATCCACCCCACCCCTCTAACTCATCCCTAGACATCCACCCCACCCCTCTAACTCATCCCTAGACATCCACCCGTATCCCTCTAACTCATCCCTAGACATCCCCCCTACCCCCGCTAACTCATCCCTAGACACCCCGCCCATAGAACACAACCCAACACCTGAACCGTATAACAGCAGTGACATCATCCCCCCCACCCCTCTGAATCATCCCTAGACATTCTACCCACCCCTCTGAATCATCCCTAGACATCCTGCCCATATTGTGTCGAGATAGAGGGGTGAGAGAGAAAAAGAAAGAGAGAAAGAGAGAATGAAAGAGAGATTTAAAGAGAGAATGAAAGAGAGATTTAAAGAGAGAATGAAAGAGAGATTTAAAGAGAGAATGAAAGAAAGAGAGATTTAAAGAGAAAGAGAGATTTAAAGAGAGAATGAAAGAGAGATTTAAAGAGAGATGAAAGAAAGAGAGATTTAAAGAGAGAATGAAAGAAAGAGAGAAAGAAAGAACGAGGGATATAAAGAGGTTGAAAGAGAGAGAGTGTGTGTTCAAGGAAAAAGCCTCCATCGTTGATCTTTCCTGCTTCTTAGAAACGTTTGGTTAGTGTCGTTCACGTCACGGTGTCCTCCTCATCCCTCAGGGGTAGAAACATATTGAGACACTTGTTTCCCTCTCTCCATATCTC